>NC_134484.1:350826598-351094098 GCF_040206685.1 Ascaphus truei
TCCCGTATTTTTTGGCCAAGCTTTATTAACACATCACAGGTACCTTCACCAATAGAGCACATGCACACACGGCACACACACACCACTCACCAAACATGCAGCTGACCCTGGATTCTCCCACTAGAAGTGTTGGGATTTGTAGTTTCCCCACCCCATTTCTGTGCTTTCGGGACTACATTTCCCAGCAGTCACGGTGCTCTGACGTCAGCCTGCTGGCAGTGTAGGTGGGGCAAGTGAGGGCGGACATCTGAGGGCTAAACAGCTGGTTATGAATAGAGGAGTTGTCACTGATATGATTACATGCATCGTGTATATATATTTATACAAACATATATTCTTATAGTGCTTATTTAATGTAATATATTTTATTTAAATATATTTATCTTGTATGATCTGTATATTTTAATATAATCAATATGTTCTAAGATTGCCTAAAATTAGTTGTGTAACTCTATTCCTGGGCCCCATGAAATATGTCAGCGGATACACACACACACACACACACACACACACACACACACACACACACACACACACACACACACACACACACACACACACACACACACACACACACACACACACACACACACACACACACACACACACACACACACACACACACACACACACACACACACACACACACACACACACACACACACACACACACACACACGTCCTCGTTATCCAACGTTTCACTTAACAATGAATGGCATACTCAAGTTGGTTCACTGAAAAATATCACAACCCTTTTTTCCCCAGCAGTGAAAGTGTTAAATGGCTACACGTAACATCTCTCAGGCGCAATGCCCGAAGAAAGGACATGAATGGTCTTGAGAGCTCACAGTTCCACCCCCACCCCCAAAACATCAGTTAGCCATAAAAGACAGTCATACTGTATCTATCCAAGTAACAGAACTGACAGACCAAAATCTTGAAAGAACTGCGCATCTACTTTTGGAGTGAGTCATAAAAGGGCATTTGGAAGCATTCGACATTTACCAAATAAATAAATAAAAAGACTCTACGAGCCCAAGTGAAATCAAACAGCATTCTGCAGGAGATCATACAAAGCCCTTCAGTGAGCTCATTTGGGAACGAGCTTCAAGGAAAACTGTGACCATTCATACATCTTCATCTGGTGTGAAGCTGGAAGAAACACATTGCATAGCCAGGTGTTTGGTGACTTCTGAGGCCAATTCCTTTGGAGAACGCAGTGTGTCCGTGGTGGTTGATACATTAAGGAATTGCTGCTTTGTAGTTGAGACGCCAATCTTTATTAACTCCTACGGCCCCAGAGAGGCACACAAACCACTGTTATTATTATCTATTACTTTGCACCTTGGACAACCATTTCTATTATCTCCATAAGCGCTAAAGATGCATTCAACGCATTGCATTAATTAATTCATCATTATATCGTGTTTTAGGCAGCTATTGTAGCTTAGACAGATATTTCTATTAACCACTCTTTTTCCAACAAGGACTTTGATACATTGTATAATTTAAAAAAAAAAATTTAGGCAGTAATTCCTATTTTGTATACTAAATCCCAATGATTAGAAAATACATGTGTTTTAGGGCTCTACAGTACTGGGTGGCATTGTCTGCAGAAGGGGCTGTATCCCCCAAACGTAAAATGTTTGGTCTGCTACAGCAGGAAGTAAACTTCTGCATTTTTTGCAACTACAATCTTGTGTGCCTCCATCTTTTGGATACAGTACTGCAGGGGTTACAGTGAATGTAAGCTAAGGCAGCAAATCCTCCCTCTTCCAAGTCAGCATCTGATACAGACAGACTGGGGAGCTCACCTCTCCATTTATCTCATTTGAAAAGAGCATGAAGGATGTTAGTATATTTTATATGTCTGGCAGTAGTATGCCTGGTGCCACTCACCACAAATGCTGAACACTTACAGGCTTGACATGAGAGTTAAAATGAATTGTGTCTTGAAAGCAAACATTATGATTTACCGCAACCTGGCTAGTCAGAAGTTGAACAGTTCCGCTCTGAGACTTAGCGGGCTTTTCACGAAACTTTGATAGTGCCGATTGAGGCACCGACGCGTCCCTCGACTTTAATACGCATTTCAGCGTGATAGTGCCCCGATCACCCCTAATGTGGTTTAATGAATAACTCCCTATGTGATTTAAAAAAGGGGGAATGATTGGGATGGGTGGCAGAGGACTGTAGTCAAGCATAGTATATTTACCTAGTGGACATCCTTTTTATGCAATGATACCCGGTAACTGTCTCCATTTATATTATCCATTACAAAGAGCTGAATGTGGTTACTTATACCTTGCTGTAGGGAGGCACTATAACATTACATACATAAGGGGTTGGCTGTGGGCCATCTTAATGTTATCAATTAAGCAGTGGAATTCTGTGACATTCTGACCACCCCTATTCACCACTTCACTAGTGTTTGGCAGTGAAGGGGTTTAGAGGAGCAATCCAGGCAATATCCTACATGTTTGTTTTTTAAAAAAAAATCAGTTCTCTAGTATTAGATCAGCGGTGCGCAAACTGGGGGGGCGCAAGATTATTCAGGGGGGGGGCGCGGGCGGTTGCAGGGGCTCCACGCTCTTCAACCAAGGCATTTAAAGTAATGCCGGGGGAACGCGTGAGGCCTCTGCAACTTCCCTTACCTTCTCTTCGGTGACGCGTCGCCATGGCAATGTGGCGTCAAATAACACTGCGGGGTCATGTGACATCACGTTGGCATGGCAACGTGACGTCACGTGACCCCGCAGTGTTATTTGATGCCGGGAGCCGGAGAAGGTAAGAGAGGGGGGGCGCAAGTAGAAAAGATTGTGCACCGCTGTATTAGATAACACTAACCACAATTTAATTTTTTTAAATTCAACTCAATGCCATTTTCAATGAGTTTTAATATACTGAGCATCCTTTGATTTCTGTAGCAGGTTTTAGCCCACTTCCCCAGCAGTGCAAGATCTTTGTAACACTTTCCTGTGTGTGATCATTTGTTGCCAATACTGTATGCCCACCAGTTTGAGCTGCAAACTGTAACAATAGATAATGTTACCTTAGTAATATCAGAATACATTGTAGCTACTGAGTTACACTGACAAAGATTGATTGAAACTGAAAGGCGGCCATTAAATGAACCCTGGGAAACAGGATTTTGCTGATCGGTCACGGGAGAACTAATGGATCAGCAGCTTACGTTGTGAGTTTTCAATAAAGGTAATCAAAGCCTGCATATATTAAAACAAAAAATAAAAGTATTTTTAAATTATTTTTTAAACTGCCGTTGGATTGCTTCTTCAACATATAGCCCTGCTTAGTGAAATAAAAATTTTGTAATTCAGTATCAGATTTTCCCTTTAAAGAAAATGCATGAAGGTTGTGCATAGTTGCTGCCTACATACTGTAGATCCTCTGTGTACTATGCTTCTATAATCTGAAGGACAGCCTTAAATGCACAGGAAACCTGTTGAATCCCAGCGTCAGCTCTCCCTGTGGTCATGGACAAGTCCCTTTATCTCCCTGTGTACATTGTCAGCACTATATAACAAACAAATATTATTATGAAACCATGGAGGTTTGGCTTCAAAGGCTGTGAGTCTATATACTGTAGATATAAATCTGTGTAGATTTTATTGTAGGCTGTGATACTGTTTAGGTTTCTCCTTTCAGTGAACACCATAAGGTTTCAAAAGCTCAGCGCCGGATTACCCACGAGGCACATAAAGTACATGTCTAGGGGCCCCCAGGTGTAGGGGGCCCCGTAGGATGATGTGGGCCAGTCTCCCCAGCTCCCCATGCAGCAGCCCGGCGATCACTGTTTGCCACACTCCCCCTCCTCCTGTCAGCGTCAGAATTCTACTTTCGTCTGACCTGAGGGGGGAGCTGCAGGGCCCTTGGACCTCACCCAAGGTGTGTGTGGATGTGGGTGTGCGTGTGCAAGCGATAGAGGGGTGTCTCTTGCCTTTTCTGGAGCGGCCCTCACCCTACAGCGTCACGTTGTCATGGTCAAATGAAACCACAACGACACATGGTCATGCGTTGCCATGTCAACGTGATGTCACATGACGCCACAACATCATAACGCTGTGATGCTGCAGAAGGTGGGCCACCTCGAGGAAAGGCCTCACTGTCTTAAATCTGCCACTTGCTCTATACACAATAATTTCATCTATAAAGATCCCTAGCTGGAGGATGAAGGGCCCCACACTCCCTTCTCCAGCTCCCCCCTCCGGTCAGGTGAAAGTTCGATCCCGGCACCGACGGCAAGGTGAGGAGGAAGCGTGGCTCCCGAAAGAGCGGGGTCCAAGGCGGTCGCTTTGCTCTAAGGCCGGCCCTGCTGCATGGCTACTAGAACTGTGAAAGACACAAAAATCTATTAATTCTTTACTCCTGATTTCTGTTCTGGGGTGTTATTTCTCTATTAACATAATTTCAACTCATTTTGTAACCAAACTGCTAATTGAAACATTTCTTTGCACTGCACCGAAGGATCATCTCCCAGTAATGGGGTTTTACATGCATGATTTCTATTGTGCTCCCATGGACATTACAAACCTTCTTCGCTGTCAAGTCTCTCAGCTATAAAACTTGATTAAACATGCACCATAATATTTAAAGCAGCGGAGGTTTGATAAAATACTTGACCAGGCAAAATACATTGAGCGTTACCTCTCGTTTTTAAGTATGTCCAGGGTTTGGACAAAACTACAGAGATTACTCTGCTAACTGATCCTGGTACAATGTAGAAAAGAATAGCAAACCAATGCAGCAGATATCTTAGGAAGTTCATCTCTTTCTTTCAATACTGCCATTTATAAAAGAAGTCAATAGGATTGCTACATGGCCTTGAGCAGGTCCGTCAAACACACAATAGCTTGGGGGACAATTCTTAAGTCCGACTGCAAGACTAGGGCCGCAAAAGGAATTGTATTTATTATTGTTTATTTATAAATAGTCATTATAACCTACGCATACACTTTTTTCTTGAGTTTTCCTTATTAAAAACATGTAAGCATCACTGGTATCTCTCTCCTCCATCCCCTCTCCCCCTCTACCCATCCTGTATCTCCCTCTCTTCCCATCCCCAGAAGTCTCTAGAAAATAAGAAACAGAATCCCGGTAAGTGACCCCACAGAAAGGGGGAGGGGGGGCAGAATCTCTCTTTCCCGTGCTTCTCTCTCTCCCTCCCTACTTTCTCTTCCCCCACCTCTCTCTCTATCCACTACCATCATTCCCCCACAATACACACACTATCCCCAGTCCCCCACAATACAAAAACACCCAATACCTCCCTCCCCCACAAAACACACCCAATACCCCCTACCCTCACAATCCCCCCCCAATACACACCCAATACCCCACCATTTTTTTACCTTGGCGGTGTGGGGGGGAGGGAGGTGGGGGAAAGTCTCCAGTGCCATTCGGTCATGGAAGTTGGTCCCAACTTCTGGCCAGGCCCTACTTCTGGAGCACACCAACGTTGGGGGAGTGAGGGGTGAAAGAAGGCCCAGCACCCGGAAGCAACTTCAAGCGCCAGGCCCCTGCAGCCACCGGTCCTGGGACAGCTGTGCTCCCCACCTGGCTCCAGTGCAGCATCTGTCTGATGAGCCAGCACGGGCCGCATGGCGACACCTTGTGGGACGCATGTGGGCCAATGGCCCCATATTTGACAGTTCTGACTTTGAGTGTTACGCTCTATTTGCTGTTGATGTAAGCCAGTTTGACGTGAGAAATTATTTGTATTTTTTCATTTTATACTTACATATTTTATATTTATTTAATATTTTAATACATATGAAAACGGTGAGCGTTGACATATCACTAACAAAGAACTGCTTTGAATTAGACTTCTAAAATACAGAAAAACAGAAAATAAAACTTAGCTTGTCATTTTAATTTTATTATAATAAGAGCATACACAGTAATATGTACATCAAGAAGTATGTATATGTATTATATAGTATATATTGTATTTAAAGCTCTATCAAGCTGTTTAAGAAACCCACCTTCAAATGATACCATAGTATTCTTCACTGAATCAAACGTGCATATTTTACTTTTAATGTACAGTGCCTTGGATGCCACCGACTGCAACCTTTACAACTCACGTTCCTCTTATCGTGGATTCATTTCTAACATCAATTTACAGAATGTCTTGTTCTATTACCCTTCTATACCCCTAGTACATGTGTGTATTGATCACCTTTGCACATTTGTATTATTGCAGCACGGTTCCTGGCATAGTATTGGCTTACCACAGACAGGATGACAGAAGCTCTCCAGGCTGAAACCAGCAATAATATATTGCCACTGAATAAAGAAGACGCCGTGTAACAAAACGAATGAGACGGCTTTTACTGTGCTGCTCCTGATAGCAGGAAACTAAAGCCAAAAGGGACAGAGAAGACCAACAACATTGGCGCGCTCACCCAAAAGCTGAAGGAACCCGGCCAAATGTTTATGCACTTACACTACGTTACTGCAAGTTTATGTATTTCAGCTTATGAGGAGGGATACATGTATATTAAAAATAAATGAAGTGCTTGCTTCTTTTGCCAGCCGCCAGGAAACCAGAGCAGAATGAAACAGCGCGCCCACATCTGGAAATGAAGTGGAGAACACACACTTTTAAATCCTGCTGCAACTTTTTCCCTGCAGTGGTGGTCATTTCCCTCAAACCCACTATGTCTACTTTGGTTGGTAACCAAAAACATTTCCAAGGCAAACTAAACTCCCTCTTCAAGTTACCCACACAGAGTTGCCACGATACAGACAGGCAGTTACCAGGCTCCCTGCTTAACCCTTTTGCATCGCAACGCTACTGAAAGTCAGTATGCTCACACATGAACCGGTTACTTAATTGTGCAGCGAATACACATGAAGTAGTTTAGTAATTAACCCTACCGATGCAGAATGGGGACAGTATTCTCATTAACTTCCAACTGGAAAACATTTAGTCTATACAGCGCTAGAGGGGCCTTCTGTATACAGTACTACAGAAGTTAAATATGAATAAATAAGCCCAGGGTATACCTCCAGAAATCCAGAGGTGCACCTTTCTCTCTACTGCATTATAATAATGTTTCTCTCTACTGCATTATAATATTGTCTCTCTACTGCATTATAATATTGTCTCTCTACTGCATTATAATATTGTCTCTCTACTGCATTATAATATTGTCTCTCTACTGCATTATAATATTGTCTCTCTCTACTGCATTATAATAATGTCTGTACTCCCTACTGCATTATAATATTGTCTCTCTACTGCATTATAATATTGTCTCTCTACTGCATTATAATAATGTCTCTCTCTACTGCATTATAATAATGTCTGTACTCTCTACTGCATTATAATAATGTCTCTCTCTACTGCATTATAATAATGTCTCTCTCTACTGCATTATAATAATGTCTGTACTCTACTGCATTATAATAATGTCTGTACTCTCTACTGCATTATAATATTGTCTGTACTCTCTACTGCATTATAATATTGTCTCTCTCTACTGCATTATAATAATGTCTCTCTCTACTGCATTATAATATTGTCTGTACTCTCTACTGCATTATAATATTGTCTCTCTCTACTGCATTATAATAATGTCTCTCTACTGCATTATAATAATGTATTTACTCTCTACTGCATTATAATATTGTCTGTACTCTACTGCATTATAATACCGGTATTGTCTTTCTATCGCATTTTAATATTGTCTTTACTCTCTACTTTATTATAATATTGTCTTTCTACTGCATTATAATAATATCTCTCTCTACTGCATTATTTTAATGTCTTTACTCCTTAGTGCATTATAATATTGTCTGTACTTTACTGAATTTAATAATGACTTTCTCTCTATTGCATTATAATAATGTCTCTCTCTACTGCATTATAATATTGTCTGTACTCTACTGCATTATAATACTGGTATTGTCTTTCTATCGCATTTTAATATTGTCTTTACTCTCTACTTTATTATAATATTGTCTTTCTACTGGATTATAATATTGTCTTTCTCTACTGCATTATAATAATGTCTTTACTCTCTACTGCATTATAATATTGTCTGTACTCTACTGCATTATAATATCGGTATTGTCTTTGCTCTCTACTGCATTATAATATTGTCTGTACTCTCTACTGCATTATAACAATGTCTTTCTCTCTACTGCATTATAATAATGTCTTTACTCTCTACTGCATTATAATATTGTCTTTCTCTACTGCATTATAACAATGTCTTTCTCTCTACTGCATTATAATAATGTCTTTACTCTCTACTGCATTATAATATTGTCTATACTCTCTACTGCATTATAATATTGTCTATACTCTCTACTGCATTATAATATTGTCTGTACTCTCTACTGCATTAATCTTTATGTCCTTATCCAGGATGCTGACGTAAAGGATGCAAAGTATCGTTAAGCAATGGGAAAACTTAGACGTTAACCTCTAAAGTGCTTGAGAGACCTGTATGCATTGCTGGATAAAGAGGTATTAGCAACTTCAGTGCAGTAAGATGCCTATGCAGAATATGAAATATTTCACCGCTGGATGGGCCTATATAACTAAGTGGGTTACTATAGTGGGGCAACTATTTCCGTTAGCTTCTTTTTTATGCACTGGAGGGGTAATAACAGCATATAGCTGATTAAGGGGGCATATACAGTAGAAATGAACATGTCCTATACAGCTCCCCCAGGCAAGTAATTGCGTGCACAATAATATTCTCATTGTGTTCTTTTTAAATCACATCTCTTTGTAAAGAGAGACATGTGCATTTCTGGTTATTATAACTGAATTACTTACTGCAAGAAAGCACGGCAATTTGCAAACAAAACATATCAACATGAGCGTGCAGACCTTGTTTCCCAATGAAATTTATTACAAGTGAATCCATATGCTCAGACACTTCCTTTCCTGTGCGCCTGCATGATTGCATATTATAAATTACAGCAATTTGGGAGGGAATTCAGCAGTTTTCCTCCTGTTTACTGATCTGCGTAATTCTTAACTCCCGTTTTATGACTGGTCAGTAAATAAAGGCTATTTATGAGTCATAAAATTGTATGGGTATGGGTATTAATTGGTAAGCAAGTATAAAAATCACTTGGGTCGGGGTAAGATTGATAGAGGTTAGCTGAGGTTTGCAGATGAAGATCTAATTTATCAATACACAATCTAACTATAGATGTTTGATACAAATACAAAGAAAAAGCAAAATGTAGGCTCTAAAACACGGCTTGTCAATTAGTTCTCCAAAGGGGCAGATCAGAAAATATTTAGTTAGTAGAAGGGCCACAGGCCTATTGTAATGTCATTTTAGATAAATTTAAACACTTTAAAGTTATTATATTTCAACATTTTGCGCCCACTTATAACATCTATACTGTATATATTTACATCAACTTTATTTACAACTGAGTTTAAGTGGGGAAAAGGTCACCTACAAAGATGCAGCGGCCAATATTCGAACATTTCCCACGTTGTATACCTTGGAATACCCATGTCATGGCGCATGATTTCGTCCAACTTTACCGCGTGTTGACTCGTTTTTATCGAGTGCAGAAAATGGCATTTTAGTGTTCTGGTTTTTAAACACCTGCAAGTTGACACAGTAGCACAGTAACTGTACAAATTACAATTCATTCATTTCTGCCACGGATACGCGAAGAATTGCACCTAAAGAAATCAGAATCCATTAAAATCAAACAAATCAATTGCAGTAAACACAGGCGCGAATGCCACATGGAGTACAGCAGAGCACACGAAAACGGCTCCGTGAAATGTTTGAATAACGAGCGCTGCATCTGTAGCTGCCTAAGCAACAAATATCAAATTAGCCAGAGCAGAGAGTCCAACGACCATATCAGGGCCCAGTGGAAGAGCCCTGCTCTAAAAGAAGACGTCGCTCAGATTACAATGTTTATGCACTTTTATATTAATCTCCGCCTAAATAAACTCTTCAAACTTACACATTTGTTGAGTTAGAAACAAAAATCACCTCTGGGCAACACAGCAGGTGTGGTACAAGACTGCAACAACCACCTACAGTACCAACCATCTGTGGTTGTAGAGACCACTAAAGGCTGTAATAGCAAGACATATAGCCCATATATCGCTTATCGACACTGCAAACGTCTCCCGTCAAACTCAAGCCACATTGACCACAGCTGCCTGTCTTACTACTGTATATCTGTGCAGGATAAAAAAAAAGGGAAGCAAAGCCAAATGATAAAATACAGATGTAGCCAGACCTACTGTCTTCGTGAGAAACTAAGTAAATTCCCAGCATTTATTTGCAGATGCGGCGACAGACTGAACCGCGAATCAGCTGCGGTCACAAAAATTGAGTTTTGCGGCGGCCGTAGTACTTTGCAGTAATGATAGGCAGCGCTAGTGTGTCTTTAATCGAAATGCAATATAACCCATCCCTTGAAACTTGACCTACTGCAATTATAAAGATAAAAAAAGATTTCGTCAGAAGGAGAAAAGACAGTAGTAGATAGTATGAGAAAACACAGAAAAAACACCACCAACTGATCATCTTACACTTTCGGTAAAAAACGATAAACACCAGATTTGAAGCATCCTTTCCTATTAAATTCCACCTCTTGTGACAGCCGGTCGACAGGTAAGAGACAAAGGCATTGTGGGGAATATGGAAACTAAACAAAAGTGTACTGATAAATACCAAACCCAAACACGTATCAATTTTATTTAATTGTTAACACTGATTGTCATGATAAGGGCATGAAAATATTCAGTATTTTAGTAAACTGGTGCACAAAAACTTAATTTGAGTTGCCAGCTACCTCTTAAAAATACAAGGAATTTTTTTATGGCCTGGTTTTCTGTGTTGGTCTAGGAGAGAGGTTATCAAAAGTCAACGCCGAGTTTAGGAAACTGCGGAGTCATAACTCGTTTTTGATAGTGGACATAAACATAAGAAACCTTTTAATATAACTTTAAAGGGATTCCTTAGGTGTCTGGGAGCACGAGAGGGTGTGGCAAGGAAGACAGTCCAAAAGTTTGTGTAAGTTTACTAAATATAAAATAATCGCGGATCTGATATTAGTCAAAAGAATTACAAACATATCTTTGTAACATTTGGGATCTAGCGAATTGAATGATGCTAGGCAGTCCACGATTGTTAAGGGGCAAAGGACAGATATCCATTTGTCACTCAAACTTATCATTAAACACATCAAGTTTCATATTCACATGCGTCTTTTAATTATATAAACACAATAGTGAAGATAGCGTTCGTCTAAGTATTATACAAATAAAGTTATGAGCATGTTTCTACATCCAAGCACCTTTTGATTGAAAATTATGTTCTTTTTTTTCTTCAAACCATAAAGCTGTCATTACAGATTGATGATGAGAAGGGTGAGGGGGGGGGGAGGGGGGAGGGATAAGAATACAACCAGAAGGTGGCTTTATGCTGTGCTCAATATAGAAGGGTTTTAGGATAAAAACCTTGCAATTGAGATATGAAATTAGAGGAGTGTATTATGCCAACCAGACACGTGAATTATCAATGCTCTGACATCCTCTCTGAAAAATAAATCAGATATTGTTAAGTGGTAACGTATGGGAATCCTGCTTTTAACCTTTTTTGTGTGAAAGGGTCTGCATACTGTATATTGGCATATTGTATATACAGTATGTATTTGTAATATTCTATTTCTGTAACCTAAGCACTGCACTACTTTTGTATATTAAATCTAAAATGTAATAAGGATTATCGTTCGGCTTTAATTGAACTTTGCACGTTTTGAAAAGAGTGATTAAATTTTCAGACACATTCTACTACAAGAGATTTTTGAGTGTTAATTGCATATTATTATTAGTAAGCAGGGACCAAGGACCCTAGCAATTATATTTTCTGTACCCTTGGTAGTGGCAGCATTTTAAGGTATATGTGTGGCGATTGAGGGGAGGGGGGAGGGATATTACTCATTTTAGGAACCCTGCGGGGAGGAAATGTGAGTTAGCTAGGCAGTTGTGAGTATTAACCCTTGTCACATATACTGTACAAGTTACGTGCTCACAGGTATGCCGTTCGTCACACTGATAAACATAGGCTTTTTTTAATAAAATGAAAACGCAGGAAAAACCCCCAAAATAAACACAGATTTTCCGAAAAAAATAAACACCGAAATCCGGAATCCTTAATCATATTTAAGTTAAATAATTGTATGGGAGCCGACTTGTATTGACAACAAAAACAGGAGCAATGGTGACCATGTGAACTGCAATGCTCTTCCCATGAGCTGTAGACAGACACATGGCTGAAGGGGAGCTGGAGGGGAGATTTAATTGGTACAGCAGTTTAATTCACAAGCCTTTCACCTTAGGTGGTCTGGTCCAGGTCACAAGTAAAGGCAGTTTTGTTGCTTCCCAGTATTTCTCTAGTGGCTCGTTTCCTAAATTATAAAACCCTCACAAAATAAAACATAATTTAACTTTGCTGGCAGTCCCTAATCAGGAGAGCCCCATTATGGTGAGTCAGCAGCTAAGTGTTTGATTGTGGGGCTGTTTCAGCAATATCTGTCTTGTCAAGTCTAACAGCCTCTCCGCTCTTTAGAGGCCTGGTCTCTGAATCAATCTGGCATTTGGGAATACCACTACTTTATTTCCTTATTTATAAAACCAGATTGTCAATTGTCTTATGGAGACCTTCGATGGGCATTACTATAAGCTCTACGGGCAGCAATTGGATTAAAACAAAACTGTGGCACTCGTTTGATCACCAATGGGTGACGTAACTGGCGTTATATTCGGTCATACTGCATGAATGACTTACAGGGAGCCAGATATACTGTACAGCATTGAAACTGCAAACGGCAACGAGAGATTAGCAAAAGTCCAGTCCTGTTCTCATAAGGTGATCACGAATATCAGGTGCACATGAAGCATCCTGCTGGTGGACAAAACAAGGTCAAGTGGGACATCTGTAACTCGCTCTTTCTTGGAGTGTTATTTTTGGGCTATTAAATCCACACCTCAGTTAAATTAACACAATTAACACAGTAATTTATACAGATTTAGCTCTATATTTCAGTGGTCAGTTTGTTATTACTGTGGTTTAGAATTTATTTTAAATTTAGACCAGTAAAAGTCTAAGGCTGCCTTTGAATATCTTTGAAGGCCCCAGTCTGGCTTGCATAGCCCAACAATTTATTTTTATTTATTTATCAAATGTTTTACCAGGAAGTAATACATTGAGTTACCTCTCGTTTTCAAGTATGTCCTGGGCATAGAGTTAAGATGACAAATAAAACCATAGACATATAAATATTTTAAATTTACTTTCCCTTTAGCGTCCTGACCAACCACTGATAAACTCAGGTAACTTTCTATTCTGCAGAAGTATTGATGTAAACACAAATATTTGTTAGGCAAATGCTTGCCCTAATGAATAGGGTAAGGCTTGCTCTGTATCTGAGCACCGCTTCTTTGACGCTGTTTAAAAACATCCTTTCTTCACTTAGGTATGACTCCATTACGTGAACCAGAATACATGTAGACTTTATTACAATTAATATTGCAATAGATCAGGGGTGACCAACTTCAGCCCTCAAGGGCCACCAACAGGTCAGGTTTTCAGTATACCCATGCTTCAGCACAGTGTTCGACCACTGAGCCACTGATTGAGCGACCTGTGGTGAAGCAGGGATATCCTACCTGACCTTTTGGTGGCCCTTGAGGATTGGAGTTGGCCACCCGTGCAGGGGATCCTCTGGACTTGGAAAGGCAAATAGTGATGCAATATTTAGCAGGTCCATCCATCCCTACACAGATCAAAAAAAAAAAACATACATCGTGACACCAGCCCCATAGCCATTTATTACCACTGTTGAGTGACAATGGAGATATTTACTGTAGCTACTGTACGTACAGCTGCAACCTATTTAATCCAAGTATAATGCACAATTTTTAAAAAATTATTATTGACTAATGTATGAAGCGCACTGCTTAGTGCATATAAAAAAAATACACTTACAGTTACACTAGGAATAAAATGCTTACATTTGTATGGAAATAGCACAAAAACTTTGAAGCACGTCCGAAAGTGGCGTTTTTTTTCAGATTTGCTATATTATCCTTCTGATTGTTTGGTGGACAGTAAGTGATATGTAAAGAAGTGAGCAGTCTGCAGACGAAAACCTGTTGACGAGAGCCGGCTGTACACGTTGAATTCAGCGGTACCTGCTGACTATGTTTACATGGATTTCCTCCTATCAGAGCCAGTCTTTCCCAACCAACCAGTCGTGCACAAAGTACAGATGGGAGCAGTGCAAGTAAGTGATATCAGTGCTTCTAGAATAACTCCACTACATGGTCACATCATGCCTAGTCATATTACTGTCATTTGCCTCTGTGTCCTCTGGAATGTTCCATCATATTGCTAATTCTATTTAGATTCTCCTCGCAGGCATTCCCAGTGCCGTCTTGTCCCTTCTAACTTTTTTGTTGTTGTACATAAATGTAACTGCGAGGAATCCTTTTATGAGGCCCCTAAATGTAAAGCCCTAAAGCAGCGACAACAACAAAACTGAAGTCATACAGATGGAAGGACACGTAATATCTTTGGTGGTTGCTGCACCGAAGAATTAACGCTTAACAATCCCATTGAAAAGCTTGGGACCACCCCCCTCGCCCCGACCTGCAGCGTGATCGCGTTTTGTCCGTGGTGCTGGTGGTCAGTCTTGCTACATCAGTAACATAAATTACATCATGTTCTGCTGATTTATCTCACCCTTTTTCATTTCTTCCAAAAATGATTTGCCAAGTTTTCACCTGCTTATTATGTCACTGGCCTTAAATAAAAGAAAATCTCCAGAAAGCAACTTCAGAATTGAAAAAAAAAAAAAAAAAAGAAAGGGTGACATTGCTAAATGCAGAAGAAAATAGACTTTACAATAGTAAAAAGGAACCATTGTTTTAAGGTTAGCAGGACGGATTGCTGCTTGAATGCATTCCATTTAAAATGCTATTTTGTGCTTTCATATGTGTCAAATGTAATCAAGTGAATGTCGGGCCTAACAATTGTATTCATGCACTACATCAGGGATGTTCAACACTCCTTAAAGCTGCAGTTCAGTCTTTTTTTTCCTTTATTTTTTTAATTCAATAGTTTCATGTGGGCAATCTCTAATTACCTAAAGAACTGTATAGCTGCCAGTCAATTCGTTCTCCATGTATTGATCGGCGAAATTTGGCAAAATCTTTAGAGAAGGGATATGTTTTTCCTCTGCTTCTGTCACTCAGTGGAAGCTCATAAATATTCATGAGCACTCCTGCACTGACATGTGCTAGAGGGAGGGTAGGGCTGACAAAGGGGTGTGCCAGGGCTTGTGACAGGACATGAAGGGGCAGTGCCTTAGCAAATGGCTGTTAAAATAGAATACAAGAAAATTGGTCTTTCAAAGTTGTTTTTTTTAAAACAGAAAATGCTAAAAGTATTTTTTCTTACTACAGAACTGATTTATTAAAAAAAACACACATGCAGGATATTGACTGAACTGCAGCTTTAAGACCCCTCTAACAGTTCATGTTTTAAGGATATCCCAGCTTTTGTGGCTCAGTAGAAGACTGCACCCCTGGGCTGAAGCTGGGATATCTTTAAAACCTGACTTTTTTTTTGGGGGGGGGGGGGGAGATGGGGAGCCTGGGGACTAGAGTTGAGCACCCCTGCAGTAGAGGCAAAAACTATATACGGTAATTTTGACTTATACTGATATGCTTGTTTTTGCCTATTTATGTGATCCAATAAGAATGTGATTTTTTTCACTGGATAACAGTTTTTTGTCTTGAATGAGTGCCGGGGAACACACTTCTTGTACCATTAACTGTTCCTATTGGCCACTTGGGGATATCAAATGTATCTATCTTGTGATATCATCCTTTATAGTGCTGTCTGAACCAAACGTTTTTAGTATATAGGTCTCACTGTTTCATGTGCATCATGTAACTCCCCCTATATTTCTGTACAAAACTCTCTAATCGGAAAGCTGGCGCCAATTTGGCATAATAACCTGACACACCAGTGCTAAGAGACACCTGTTAATAACTTGACACACCAGTGCTAAGAGACACCTATTAATAACCTGACACACCAGTGTTAAGAGACACCTATTAATAACCTGACACACCAGTGCTAAGGACACCTGTTAATAACCTGACACACCAGTGCTAAGAGACACCTATTAATAACCTGACACACCAGTGCTAAGAGATACCTGTTAATAACCTGACACACCAGTGCTAAGAGACACCTGTTAATAACCTGACACACCAGTGCTACGAGATACCTGTTAATAACCTGACACACCAGTGCTAAGAGACACCTGTTAATAACCTGACACACCAGTGCTACGAGATACCTGTTAATAACCTGACACACCAGTGCTAAGAGACACCTGCTAATAACCTGACACACCAGTGCTAAGAGACACCTGTTAATAACCTGACACACCAGTGCTAAGAGACACCTGTTAATAACTTGACACACCAGTGCTAAGAGATACCTGTTAATAACCTGAAACGCCAGTGCTAAGAGATACCTGTTAATAACCTGACACACCAGTGCTAAGAGATACCTGTTAATAACCTGAAATGCCAGTGCTAAGAGACACCTGTTAATAACCTGACACACCAGTGCTAAGAGACACCTGTTAATAACCTGACACACCAGTGCTAAGAGACACCTGTTAATAACCTGACACACCAGTGCTAAGAGACACCTGCTAATAACCTGAAATGCCAGTGCTAAGAGATACCTGTTAATAACCTGACACATCAGTGCTAAGAGACACCTGCTAATAACCTGAAACGCAAGTGCTCAGAGACACCTGTTAATAACCTGACACACCAGTGCTAAGAGATACCTATTAATAACCTGAAACGCCAGTGCTAAGAGACACCTGTTAATAACCTGACACACCAGTGCTAAGAGACACCTGTTAATAACCTGACACACCAGTGCTAAGAGACACCTGTTAATAACCTGACACACCACTGCTAAGAGATACCTGTTAATAACCTGACACACCAGTGCTAAGAGATACCTGTTAATAACCTGAAACGCCAGTGCTAAGAGATACCTGTTAATAACCTGAAACGCCAGTGCTAAGAGACACCAGTTAATAACCTGACACACCAGTGCTAAGAGACACCAGTTAATAACCTGACACACCAGTGCTAAGAGACACCTGTTAATAACCTGACACACCAGTGCTAAGAGATACCTGTTAATAACCTGACACACCAGTGCTAAGAGACACCTGTTAATAACCTGACACACCAGTGCTAAGAGACACCTGCTAATAACCTGACACACCAGTGCTAAGAGACACCTGCTAATAACCTGACACACCAGTGCTAAGAGACACCTGTTAATAACCTGACACACCAGTGCTAAGAGACACCTGCTAATAACCTGACACACCAGTGCTAAGAGATACCTGTTAATAACCTGACACACCAGTGCTAAGAGACACCTGTTAATAACCTGACACACCAGTGCTAAGAGACACCTGTTAATAACCTGACACACCAGTGCTAAGAGATACCTGTTAATAACCTGACACACCAGTGCTAAGAGATACCTGTTAATAACCTGACACACCAGTGCTAAGAGATACCTGTTGATAACCTGACACACCAGTGCTAAGAGACACCTGCTAATAACCTGACACACCAGTGCTAAGAGACACCTGTTAATAACCTGACACACCAGTGCTAAGAGACACCTGTTAATAACCTGACACACCAGTGCTAAGAGACACCTGCTAATAACCTGACACACCAGTGCTAAGAGACACCTGTTAATAACCTGACACACCAGTGCTAAGAGACACCTGTTAATAACCTGACACACCAGTGCTAAGAGACACCTGCTAATAACCTGACACACCAGTGCTAAGAGACACCTGCTAATAACCTGACACACCAGTGCTAAGAGACACCTGTTAATAACCTGACACACCAGTGCTAAGAGACACCTGCTAATAACCTGACACACCAGTGCTAAGAGACACCTGCTAATAACCTGACACACCAGTGCTAAGAGACACCTGTACAACATGCCTCCGTGAGCCTCACATTACTTGTCACCTGGATGCCTCACCTTTCTTCCCTCCCTCACATGGACATAAAACACACCACACTGTATTTGGGGTACAAAGCCCACAGCTTTT
Organism: Ascaphus truei; assembly: GCF_040206685.1. Classification (NCBI taxonomy): domain Eukaryota; kingdom Metazoa; phylum Chordata; class Amphibia; order Anura; family Ascaphidae; genus Ascaphus; species Ascaphus truei. The sequence continues at coordinate 350,844,812 of NC_134484.1, forward strand.
ATTAATTCCAACTTATAACCTTTGTGTAAACCCCGTGAACCGGACCGTGCCAGACTGCCCATGGCTGTGTCTTGAGCCCACGCATCCGTGTGGCTTGTGACCCCCCCCTGCTGGTCGGATATCCGGCTCAGCCACCACCAAACGGGTCTTACGCCATCTGCCCGAAACAACCCAGGGCATTAGTCCACCATCTGCCCTAGGACCAGACTGGCACCCACCGAAACCCCGCCAGCTGTGATACATAAACGTGAAACAAAAAGATACACCATACATTCCCCCCCCGCCCCCACTAATACATATTAACAACCCACAATGATGCCACGCTATTGGTGCCAACCAAAAACAGGAAGGGAGGGCGGGAATCACTTTCACGTGTTGTGGCAGGAGAGAGGAAATACAGCCCCCAGGTAATATACCTCAGGGGCTGTCCCTCCCCCTGACCAAGCCAAATACCCAGCCAGTAGTGGGGTGGGGAGAACCCATTCCCAGATCCAACGGGCCACCCATTTCCCATGGCTCATGGCTAACTTAATTAGAGGGGTGTGAGCATTCAAATGGAGGCGGAGGAGGGAGCACTCCTACAGGTAAATAAGAAGTGGTGATGTACGGTTCACGCTCTACCTGCTAGGAGCTCACCGGCAGGCTACTACTTCATGCCCTTCCAGCAAGCGCCCCTGACGAAGAGGACATAGTCCTTGAAACGCATAGGGCTGACATGGCTATGGTTGCTGGTGTTTTGCCAAGAGCACTGAACTACTGAGGATACGCGTGGCAGATAGAACTCCTGTACGCCGAGTTTGGAGGGGGAGCAAGTGACTACCCTTAGTCCAACCCCCGAATGACGACACACGCACTGATGTCACGAGTCACCTGACGCGGAAGCGGATACACGCCGCCGATCGAGTGAAGGAGAAGGGATGAGACATTGAGCACCCCAAACAACAGACGAGTGGACTACTCCTGTTCCAGCGGTCATTCAAAGTACCGAAGTGCCTGAATTTACTTATTCTTCTGTGAGTATTTATAACCGTTTTTTTTATCATTCTATAAACAGACTTTACTACTCTATGGGCTTTGCGCTTTTTTCTCTTTTTTGTCTCCTTCCAGCAAGTTCAAGGTTAACAGCACACACTATATATACACACATTCTAGGTACAGACAGAAAGTGGAAGAAGAAACAATGAATCACGTCTGTGTCTTGTTGTGTCAAACCACCCCTGACAGTAACATTAAAGACAGGCAGACAGTCTGCCTCGCGGATTCTCATTTTGCTTAAGGTTTTGGGTCCATAAAACCACCTCGGTGTCATCCTCTGTCTCGTCCGTGCACATAATTATTTATATGTAGATGATGCCGCATATTTTACAGCACCCCCCACCTCCCCCCAAAAAAAGAGAGAGACAGCTATCTCAGCGTATTTCTTATGTTTTGTTGTAGCAGTGTGTGCTGCACAGTGATTTCTCCATGTCATTGCTATGCTGTACAATTCTGCAGGCATCCGCTTATACAGTACATTTTGGGGGGCATTTGACTTCTATTACAGTGGCTTCCCATTATTTGCAGACATAATAGGGATGAGGCCTGTGCTTATTGTATCATTTATTACATATTCAACCAACATATATTAGTACCTAGTCAAATGAAGCACTCAAAGCAGTGGTCCAAGTGTTATGGTGTTAGTGGGAGAGAGCAGAGCACCACTACTTTCTTCTTTTCATCCCCAGAGAACCACTACTTTCTTCTTTTCATCCCCAGAGTACCACTGCATTCTTCTTTTCATCCACAGAGTACCACTGCATTCTTAATTTCATACACAGAGTATCACTACTTTCTTACTTTCATACTCAGAGTACTGCTACTTTCTTATTTTCATACCCAGAGTACCATTGATTTTCCCATTTAAAAAATCTTACCTTATGTTTAAAGAACGTTGATTTATTTAGAATGTACATCTCTAGCCCATCCTACTTTTACAGCGTACGTATTGCTTAAAATTACACAATCAAAAGAGCTTTGCCCTAATGTTTAATAAACATAGAACTTTTTTGAAAATATTAATTATATCATTTATTTTCGTGTTAAAAGCTGCTGGTTGGGTATAGGACCCGGCTTGCGATGTTTCGGATAAACCAGAACACTGAGCATGCACACATAGATTGTAAGCTCATCTGGGCAGGGACTGTGTCTGTAACAATTCTTATGTGCTGCGTACTGCGCACTGTACTGTAATTGTGACGCACTTTCAGTCCCGTTTGGAGAAAAGCGCTATATGAAATAGTTATTATTATTATAAAAGCAAAGTTTACTCGCTCATCCCACAACGCGGTATAAAATAAGACACTTTCCTGTGCAGAAAGTCACCTTAGAGCCCATTCAAGCTAATAGGTTCTAAGGTGACTTTCTGCACAGGAAAGTGTCTTCTTTTATACCGCGTTTTGGGATGAGACTTTGGGTGAGTTGCAAAAATTCTTTACAGGGTTTTTAAGATCTTTATCTAATTTCTCTTGTGATAAGCAAATCCACAGGAAATACTGCTCTGTAAGACATTTGGTACCACCAATAGTACTTGTAACATAGACGGGGACCTTAAACATTTTTTACCGAAAGCCCTATTTGGTCATTTTAGCTTGTGCTGCAGGAGAAAGGATGTCACAAATATTGCAGATGAAACCAAGTCATACTCATTACTTTTTATTTTTCATTAAAAAACCCCCAACTATTTCAATGTTAAAAAAAAAACTACGTACGACCAACTAATCTGAAAAATATGAAAGAAAGTTTATGCTGCGCTGCTGCTACAAGTTAAAGTAGTAAGGAAAAATAAGGTATTTTTCTCTACATGGTGGTATGACAAACATTAAAAAAAATGGTTTTGCTCCTTCATACGCCTTGGCTGCGCTTATAGTGCCGGCGACAGCGACGTCAAAACAAATGCATTGCCGCCATCGCGTGCGCTTATAGTAAGCGCGATGCTACGGAGCGACGGCTTGGTCGCGATCGCTGGAAGTCATTTCAATTTGATTTTTCCAGCGACCGCAGCGTGACGTCGCCGGCGCTATAAGCGCGGCCTAATAGAAGAGAATGCCTGCTCTAGAAATAACCAATGTGCCGGTCATCTCTAACAAGTGAGGAATATTTCTGGTTTCTACTTACAATAAACCTACAGTTCAATCTAAAAAAGAAAAGAAAAAAGAAATAATATGTATGCAAATCCCACACATCTATATTCCACGCAAACCACACACACACACACACACAAAAAGAGCAAGGTGTTAACATAATGTTTTATGGCCAGACACTTTTTAACTATAAAAAAAATTCAATTTCCTTTCCGAAAGTATAGGCGTTATTAAAAATAAACACTTCACGATTTATGGGTTTTGCGTTTCCAGGGGTTTTCCAGAGAAAGCCGCTGTCATGACAAAGTGGAGTGAGAGAAACATCCACACAGAGCCACACAAATCGCCTTCCTGTAATGTGTCGAATGCCACACCGGTAGTCAAAAGGGGAGAAGAGTGGACGTCAGGCCGCCTCTCATCTCTCTTAAAAATACAACTCCCCCCCCCCCTCTCCACCAAAACGGATTCATAAAAAGGTGTTTTACTGCTACATCCAAGGAAGAGACTTGTGAAATCTCAGGCACAACACAAACTCTCTTGGTGGTTTCCGAAACACAACTGCGGCATAAACACGGACTGCTTTTTTTTTGTAATGCTTCATGGGGCAAACAGTGATGCTGTGGCTTATTTACCTCAGGAAGCCAATAACGGATTTTTATGAGGAACATTCCAGGTTAGGGAGACAGGGTTAGTCATTTCTGATACTGTTTTGTCATGAAAAGCCTGTCCTGTTTGGAATACCTTGGGGAAAATTTTGGACAAAAATAAATAGTTTGCCAAATTCCCCATCTCTTCATCTAATACAGGGGTGACGTCAACGGATACCAACAGGTCAGGTTTTAAGGATATACCAGCTTCAGCACAGGTGGCTCAATCACTGAGCCACCTGGGCTGAAGCAGGGATATCCTGAAAACCTGACCTGTTGGGGGGGGGGGGGGGTCTTGAGAACTGGAGTTGAGAACTGCTGCATTAATATATTCCCATGCTACTAATTTTCATGTAATCAGCACTTTGTGTCACGGCATATTTATGTCGCCAAGGACTGATGTTATGTTGATCATACTAAACTCTGATGCTACTCCCACCCAGAAGACAAAAAAACAAGCGCAAAACGCAAATAGTGAAGTAAATCAAAACTTATTTAGTGTTAAAAAATGGTAAGTATTCTGCGTACATCAGAAAAATAGAACATAAGTATAACGGGTTTCCCCCCCCCCCAATCTCACATTGGCCCGGGTACTTTAATAACCAACTCCCCATTACGTGTTCGTGTTTGGTGGTGCAACTGTAGGCAACAGGACTCCTGAGTCTCCCGCTTGATGGTATTAGGGGATGTCATCAGGACAGGTAGCTGAGGTAGTGGGTGCGAGTTCAACTTACATCATGTGCAGCGCCTCCACCTCATCAGGATCTGTGCTTCCGCAGGGAGATGGTCCTGGTGAGGAACTCCTTCTTGGTGGTGCCATCCACTGCAGAGTAATTTCACACTCACACAGTGGGGGTATCGTTAACAAGGTCATCTTTATTGAAGATTGGGATGTAGCAGACTGCCCCATGCAGCTGCCGGCTCTAGCCGCACATCTCTCCGTGCTGTCCCTTCGCCAGGTACGCTCTCCTGAATTGAAGTGGGCTTCCCTCTTCTCCTAGGGAGATCCTCTCTGTGCCAGGTCCCTGGACACAGAGTGGCTTAGACAGGCTGATTGGTCAACCTGGACCGCTAGTTACTTCACTATGGTCACAAAGTGTTCCTACAATCCCTTAGGCAGGAAAATACAACTTCCCAACAACTTCCCACAGCTGCTGGAACACACTGTAACTAACTGTGTTGTGCCTTATATACTTCAGGAGGCAGGCGCATCCCTGATGTCACTATCCAGGGACTCAGAGCATACAGCCACTCCCCTCCATACATAGGGCACCTCACCATGGTGTGAGGGAAAACCTCCATAACTACTGCTGGCATACCTGTACTTACCAGGACTTACTGCCAACAGAGAGAAAGTAATATACCATTATGATGCATGGCTATATAAGCATTTCGTGTAACATTACACGAGTTACCACACAGTTGTCGACAGGACAAACGATGGAAGGGAATGCCTCAGGTAAGTGAACCTCCGCACTCTCCAGGTGTCATCTGGCTTTGTAGTTGTGGTCAGTCACCAGCATCCAAATCGTCTCCGGTTCACTCTCGTTGTAGTCTCCGTGATGATAACGGGAAGTCTGTACTCGAAACAGGGCACACTAAGTGCGTATTAGGACAGAGTCTCTTAGTCCATATGAGTGTACACCGATAGCGGGCAAGACACCACAGCGTGTCGGCATCCACGCCTGGTAGTCCGTCGATCGGCAATGACGTTACACTTCGCGCATACGTGTGACGTCACACAAATGACATACCTCCAACGGGAGACACCCAGCGGGATAGCTCGTGCACAGGATAGCACGAAAATAGCATAAAAAGGTAACAATAAAAGCAGTAATCCTATGCGTTTCGTAGCTAAAGTGCTACTTCCCTGAAGAAGTAATTCTGATTAATACCCATGCAGCTCTGCAATGAAATATAAGCCCGTCCCGGCAAGGAGAGGTTAATAATCAAGCAATATAGTCATAAATACCATGTCCGAACTCATTTGAAAAAACAGCGACTGTAAATGTTATAGTTTATTCGAAGGGTAAACTTTCCCGTTTGTATATCTCGTAAATCCTAGCATTCCCCTGTCATCACTTTATAACAGGCACATTAGGATTGCCAGGTATTGAACCGGACTGTCCTGTATTTGGTCCAGTAACAAATGAGAGGTAATACTGGATATGTATTACCTCTCTGGACGTAGTGACCTGACCGACTTGGGGGCTGCAAGATTTTCCTGAGCAGGGAGAGAGTAGGACTGTTGCTAGGGGGCTGGGTGGCTTCCTCCATCCTGATTGGATGTATTTCTCAGCAGCAACTAATCAGCAGGAGGTGTCAGGTTGCCTCGGGGTGGGGCCAAGGAGATGAGGAACTGTGTGTGTTAAGCGTGTGTGTGTCGAGCGAGTTCATGTGTGTGTGTCTCAAGCTCGTCGTACCTGTCACCATTGTGTCCAGTATTTTTGAAGAAGACACTTGGCTTGTGTGAGTGTATATATATATATATATATATATATACACTACAGTAATCTTGAATAAATCATGAAGGATCCACATTGTGACGGTGAGGGGGTAACCAGGCCATCAATATTTTTATTCTGCCCGGCTGGTTACCTCTGAACCATATTTGTGGGTTTAGAGTGTCAGCTCTTGGACCCATTGGTTGTACATGAAATATATGTTATTGTGCAACAATAAAGAATTGATGTGTGTTTTACCTTTCCAGGCGTGCTAACCAGTGGAGCTTCACAGGCTATGAGTTTCAAGGGTTTTTTTTGCGGTAAAAGTGTTGTCACATTGTGTCAAGGTAGATGGGGTCCAGAGTTGCTGGCCATACCAGAAATATATCCGGGAAATCAGTCAGATTCCCGGGGACATATAGGCACAGACCCGGTCAAAATCCCCTTGAAAACAGTTACACGACTCACCGCCAAGTTCCCTGCTTCAGCACAGACCAGAAAGGTAAAGGGGTCATATGAATGTGAGGTGTCCCTGACACAGTCAAGAGGCCCCTAGGTTAAGGGGGATACTCATTTAATGCCCAGGTCACCCAGAAGTTGTATATGGCGTGACTCACCACTAAGTTCCCTGCTTCAGCACAACCCAGAAAGGTAAACGGGGCATAGGGATGTGAGGTGTCCCTGAAACAGTTGAGGGGTCCCTAGGTTAATGGGGATACCCAGTAAATGCCCAGGTCACACGGAAACGGTATAGGGGTTGTGGGGGGTACTCCAATCAGCTACAAGATTGTGAAGGGACTTTTAAAAGTCCAATCTTAAGTATTGTATAGAGTGTGAGGAATATGGCTAGTAAGAAATAACATGCAGCTTCTTAATCTATTTCCCATAACCAAAAGACTTTAAAGTGTATATTTTAGGGAACAGTGTGTTTTAAAACACATGCTTGTGCACAGTATAATGAGCTGGGACTCTCAGACAGTGCCACTGTATCTACTCATACAGTGGGGGTCAAAAGCCAGAGAGGAAGTCTGAGCTGTCAAAACCATCTGGACAGGAGGGAAGAAGTCATGTACCCACGTCCTCAGATCAATGGACGCTCTTTGAATTTCCATTTGGCCCACCCGACTGGCCGGGCCTGTCAACGTGGGTGGCATTGAGGGAATTAAGGGCTAGAAGTGCCAAATTGCACATGCCCCTTGGTTCATTCAGATTTCTAGGTAACCCTGCTCGTCCTACCAGCTTGTCTCTGATTAGCTGCGGAGATTTTCCTCACACTCCTGATAGGGGGAGCAGTAATCAGTAATGAAAGTCAGAGGTATTATAACCCCTTGCAGCCATGAGATAGTTAGTTCTCCAAGGTTCTCCAAAGTGTTCTCAAGAGTTTTTCAGTTGCAAGTCTCCAGCAAGAAAAGGGCTGCTTCAGCAAAAAGCTGCCTGGAATATTTTCTGTCCCGTTTTTGCAACTGTGATCAGGGATAGGATTCCCTACAGCTAGGAGAGTCTAGGTTGTTACCCCAATTCCCAAGTAAGTGTGTCTTTTTGCTGTATTTTGTGTAATATTGTGTGTTTGCCTATTCCTGTGAATAAATTTACAATTTATTTCATTAACTCGTTTTGCTCAATGCATGATCCTGGTAAAAAGGATTTTTAATTTTTTTTTTTCAAAAATTGCCTGGTCGCCCGTGACACACATAGTGGGAGATCAGATTTGGTGCCTGATGCGGTTGATCCTGTACATCGCCAGGCAAGATCTGCCTGTCTTTCTATTGGCTGGAGTTGTCCTCTGTGATATGCCTGATGACTGTTGCAAAATATCCCTTCACTACGTACTTCACTAGTACTATGGTGCAGTACTGTAGGAGCTCAACATGGGCTATTTCGATTATGTCTATTCTATTAAGTTTGAGCAACCTAGCCATATACATGATGATATCGGGACTCCTTTCTTCACTTCAACTCTTTGAACTATGAGTGGAGCATAATAATTCAACTTAAGGATTACCCTTGCATGCGTGTCTGATCGCTATGGTAACAGAGATGCCAGGGAATCAACAGCGCGTCTGACCATGATCAAGCAACTCAGCACGTATCAGTTGTATCCGGACGGCGGATCAGCTGTTTGAAGTAAACAACACGTCGACACTATCATGTGTGACCAACTGTAGCTTTTGATTGGCTACAACAATTTTGGCGCAAATTGACATAATTGGCATTTTTCTTAAATATCTCAGCTGTTCTAAACTACCTTTCCACTCCGGGAAGAAGACCAGAAGGACGGAACACGTAAAGTGTGTCAGACGGAGACCTCCTTGCTTAAATATGGACATTCTTATTCATTATGACTCTACTTTGTGTCGAAGCAGCATCAGTCCCCTATCCAGGAAGTGATCACATCGGTTCCAGGGTCTTCGTATGCTCCCTGGCTGAGTATTGCTCTATTTTCTACCCATTTGATTAGGATCTGGACTTTTGATACAGGACATGACATCCTATTGCTCAGATTACGTTTTGGGATGTCATACTCAGTGATCAGCATTACAATTGCCTTATGAATTCTGATAACTATGCTTTTTGTACTGTGGTGTTTGCAACCTATAGACCTTTAGGATATACTTGGATTTATACTTTTTGTCTTCACAAACATGCACCATTCTGTCCACTCATGCACATATGTTTCTTACTGTCTTTGGTCTGAGTACGGGTTCATGCATTTTTACATATGGTCAGCAAGCAGTAGCACTACTTACTCTTGTGATTTCCTGTTGTTTAGACTATTTTGTCCTAATGACCGGCCAGTCAGGATCACATTTGGTACTTTGTTCCCAGTGTTTTCTTTAAACTCAGGTGTCCTTTCTAGTTAGTTGCTCACTGTAGTATCCTTGGTTTTTGCCCATGTACTTACATTGTATTTTGGAGGTCGTTCTATCTGTTTCCATGTGTTTGTTATTTTAGTGTTTATGTTAGATGTATATTGATTTGAATTAAAATTATTTTGTATTGTCTGACACATCTGTCGTTGCATATTTATTTTGATATATTAGAGTGCTTTTAAGTGGGATTAGTTGTTCTTTGCGTATATACTATATATATATATATATATATATATACACACACACACACACACACACACACACACACACACACACACACACACACACACACACACACACACACACATACAGTACAGCTCATCAAATTGGAAAAAAAGCCACTCAACAAATTGTCTAATTGTAACCCTCCTCCCTCTCTCACCCCCCTTCCTTTACCCGCCGTTGAGTGTTACCGGCGGCGGGGTGCATGCGTTGTCTCCCGGCATTTTCCTGCATCTCTCTGTCCAACTTCAGTGTCTCCCCCTGCAACTCTTTAAATGACGCCACGTTGCCATGGCAACAGGACGCTATGTGACGTCATATAGCATTTCGTTGCCATGGCAACATGGCGTCCAGGCGGAGAAACTGAAGTTGGGCAGGGAGATGCAGGAAAATACAGTGAGATGCTGCACCATGCAGCAGCACCCCACCGCCAGTAACACTCGACAGCGGGCAAAATGCACTCGCCCCCAGGTGCGGTGACACGAGTTCTGTATATATGTGTATATATATATATATATATATACAGTGTTCGACAATCCTATACATTTACACACCCGGGGCGGGTGGATTAAACCCCCGGGCGAGTAAATATTGGCCCAAGCAGCACACGTGTTTTGTTTTTTTAAATTTCCCTGCTCACGCTGAAAAACAAAACAAAAAAAAAACTCCCCTACCTGAGAGCTGATTTGCGTGTGCTCCCAGGCTTCGTGGGCGCGCGGCCATGCTCTCTATGAGCCCGCCCCCAAAGAGCAGCCATTCTTTTCCCATGGAGGACACAGTAAGTACTACCTGTGCCTTCCCCCTGTCCCCGGTGCTCCCGCTGCCCGCAGTTATGGAGGTGGTAGCGGGGGTGTTCTCCTGTCCCCGGCGCTCCCCCAGTGACAGTCCCTCAGGTCCCCGCTTCACCCCGATCCCCGTGTCAGCCCGTGCGGCCGGGAGATTGGAGCGGGGATGCCCCTCAGGTCTCCGCTTCACCCCGATCCCCGTGTCAGCCCACGGGGCCGGGAGATTGGAGCGGGGATGCCCCTCAGGTCCCTGCTTCACCCCGTTCCCCTTACGTCCCCGGTGTTCCCGCTGCCTGCATGGAGGTGGTAGCGGGGGGTGTGGGGGGGGGGGAGGTTTCTTCCCCCCCTGTGCCTGGCGCTCCCGCTGGGCAGGAGATTGGCGCGGGAGGGGGGGTGGTGGTGCTGGTCACGGCCTTTCCTCTCTTCCGACCCCCCCCCCCTCGTGTGTGTGTAGAATGAGAGAGTGTGTGTGTGTGTGTGTGTGTATATATATATATGGGAGAGAAAGTGTGTGTGTATATGGGAGTGTGTGTGTGTTTATATGGGTGTGTGTGTGTATATGGGAGTGTATGAGTGTGTGTGTGTGTATGGGTGTGTGTGTGTGTGTGTGTATATGGGGGAGTGTGTGTAGGTGGGGGAGTGTGTGTGTGTGTATGGGGGAGTGTTTGTGTTTGTGTGTGTGTGTGTATACGGGGGAGTGTGTGTGTGTGTGTGTATATGGGGGAGTGTGTGTGTGGGGGAGTGTGTGTGTGGGGGAGTGTGTGTGTGTGTGGGGGGAGTGTGTGTGTGTATATGGGGGAGTGTGTGTGTGTGTGTGTGTGTGTGTGGGGGGGAGTGTGTGTGTGTGTGTGGGGGAGTGTGTGTGTGTGTGTATGTGGGGGAGTGTGTGTGTGGGGGGGAGTGTGTGTGGGGGGGAGTGTGTGTGTGTGTGTATATGGGGGAGTGTGTGTGTGTGTGTATATGGGGGAGTGTGTGTGTGTGGGGGGGGGGGAGTGTGTGTGTGTGGGGGGAGAGTGTGTGTGTGTGTGTATATGGGGGAGTGTGTGTGTGTGTATATGGGGGAGTGTGTGTGTATATCGGGGTGTATGTGTGTGTGTGTGTGTGTGTGTGTATATGGGGGAGTGTGTGTGTGTGTGTGTGTGTGTGTGTAGGACACCAGAGGCACCCCCCAATCAGTCAACCCCCAACTAGTCAGTCAAAGTCACCCAGTCAGTCACCATCTCCCCACCCAGTTCCCCCCCATCAGTCAGTCCCCCCACCCATCTCCTCTCTGTCTCGCCTCCCTGTCTCTCTCTCCTCCCTGTTTCTCTCTCTCCTCATGTCTCTCTCTCCTCCGTCTCTCTCTCCTCCCTGTCTCTCTCCCCTCCCTGTCTCTCTCTCACCCACACTCTCCTGTCTCTCACCCACACTCTCTCTGTCTCACACTCTCTCTGTCTCACACTCTCTCTGTCTCACACTCTCTCTGTCTCACACTCTCTCTGTCTCACACTCTCTCTGTCTCACACTCTGGATCTGGATTTCTTGTTTACCCTATATATCTTAACAGCCCTATACTACACCGAAATAACCTATACTGCTTTCTTCCAGATCTGACTCAAGCTTCACACGGGAGACATTGGAATCCCCCCTAACCCAGAAGATAGGTAGGGAACACATCCCCTCCAATGTGTAACATTGCGGGAATGAGGGTACCTGGACATTGAGGGACTGCAGATCAGGTAAGATCCCAGGCGGGATTGCTGCTTTAGATATTGTGAAGCGGTGACGTCCAGACACTGGTTAAGGGGTTCAGGAAACTAGTCATTCACATCTGGCTTTTATTTCTGGATCCAACATTTACTTACACACACACACGTAACAAGGACTAATTGTAGTATAATGTAATACAATAAATACATTTATGTCAAAAACGAATGTTGTTCTGACTAGGAATTTATTAAATGTATTTTATTTATATATTTTATATTAAAGCGGGTTGGGGGCGGGACTAGGGTTGGGGGCGGGACTGGGGCGGGGTTGGGGGAGGGACTATATGGCGAGTAGATTTTTTGGTTGGGCGAGTAGATTTTTGGGTGATTTGTCGAACACTGTATGTACATACAGTGTTCGACAAATCACCCAAAAATCTACTCGCCCAACCAAAAAATCTACTCGCCATATATATATATATATAGCAACTGTAAATATTACTGTATGTTCATTTGCATGTCTTAGACAGGTCTGCAACCCTGTCTTTCACCATTGTCGTCCAGCATACACCGCTTCCACTGCAGCAAGGGATTCTGGGAAATGACATGCAAATGAGCACTCAGTGCCACCTTTTGTCTCAAGCTCGTATTACACAAGCAAATCCTCAAGCCAATGCATGCTGTTTTAAACACAGCTTTTAGACAGAGGCTGGGATGAGATGCAAAGCCATTAAACCCACTCACAGACATGTTTCAACCTTGATGGGTATCACTGAGTGCTCATTTGCATGTCATTTCCCAGAATCCCTTGCTGCAGTGGAAGCGCTGTATGCTGGACGACAATGGGGAAAGACAGGGTTGCAGACCTGTCTAAGACATGCAAATGAACATACAGTAATATTTACAGTTGCTTTATGCTTTACTGTGGAGGGTTTTTGTCACTTTTTTTACCCACCATAACCATATATATATATGGTATAATATATATATTTATTTATAAAATGTTTTACCAGGAAGTAATACCTTTTGTTTTCAAGTATGTCCTGGGCATAGTGTTAAGATCACAAATAATACATGGTTACAATGCATAGTTACATAAGTGAACAGGGTATACAGCAGGGCCCCGCTTCTCGGTGCTCCGCTTTTCGGCGATCCGCCGATACGGCGGCACCGAGAAGGGGGCCGCCATGTTGGAGCCTAAGTCGTGTATGCGCAGAACGGGCGGTTGCGCCCGTCACGCATGCGCAGACCGTAGTTTGCGCGCGCAGACCAAAGGTCGCGCATGCGCAGAACGGAAAAAATTGCCGGTTTGCCCATGCGCAGAATGGAAAATCGCCGGATCCGCTTTCCGTCGATTTTCACTATACGGCAAGCCCCTGGAACGGAACCCGCCGTATACCCGGGGCCCTCCTGTACATTATATACAAGACATTGCACGCACAGTTAAAGATAATATATATTATAGGCGTATGTAACAGTTACAGACCTGATTAAAATGTGAGACAGCTTTAATTTTGAAAGAACTTAGACTGGTGGCGGCTGTGAGAGTCACCAGTAGATTGTTCCAGTTTTGGGGTGCACAGTAAGAGAAGGAGGAGCAGCCAGATATTTTGCTGAACTATATATATATATATATTTACTAGCTGAGAGACCCGGCGTTGCCCGGGATGTAATGTTCCCGTTCCTCTCTCTCCTCCCCCCTCTCTCTGTTTGTCCCCCATTCACATCAATCCAGTCCCCCCCCTCCCTCCCTCCTTTACAGCTTCATGTAGCGTGTGTGCGTCAGTCACTGTGTGTTTGCTCGCGCGTCAGTGAGTCTGAGGCAGAAACACAAACACACACAGACTGACTGACGCACACACAGTCAGTGTGTGCGTGCGTCAGTCAGGCTTTGTGTGCGCGTCAGTCAGTGTGTGCGTGCGTGCGGCAGTCAGTCAGTGTGTGCGCGCGGGGCGTCAAAGGCAGGGGGGGGCGTCAAAGGCAGGGGGGGGCGTCAAAGGGAGGGGGGGGGCGTCAAAGGGAGGGGGGGCGTCAAAGGGAGGGGGGGGGCGTCAAAGGGAGGGGGGGGGGCGTCAAAGGGAGGGGGGGGGCGTCAAAGGGAGGGGGGGGCGTCAAAGGGAGAGGGGGCGTCAAAGGGAGGGGGGGGCGTCAAAGGGAGGGGGGGGGCGTCAAAGGGAGGGGGGGGGCGTCAAAGGGAGGGGGGGGGCGTCAAAGGGAGGGGGGGGGCGTCAAAGGGAGGGGGGGGGCGTCAAAGGGAGGGGGGGGCGTCAAAGGGAGGGGGGGGGCGTCAAAGGGAGGGGGGGGGCGTCAAAGGGAGGGGGGGGGCGTCAAAGGGAGGGGGGGGCGTCAAAGGGAGGGGGGGGGGGCGTCAAAGGGAGGGGGGGGGGCGTCAAAGGGAGGGGGGGGCGTCAAAGGGAGGGGGGGGCGTCAAAGGGAGGGGGGGGCGCCTCAAAGGCATGGATTCCTCCCCCTGCATTTCCTGCAGTGGACAGGAGGGGGGGGGGCAGTGGACAGGAGGGGGGGGGCAGTGGACAGGAGGGGGGGGGCAGTGGACAGGAGGGGGGGGCAGTGGACAGGAGGGGGGGCAGTGGACAGGAGGGGGGGGCAGTGGACAGGAGGGAGGGGGCAGTGGACAGGAGGGGGGGGCAGTGGACAGGAGGGGGGGGCAGTGGACAGGAGGGGGGGGGGGGCAGTGGACAGGAGGGGGGGGGGCAGTGGACAGGAGGGGGGGGGGCAGTGGACAGGAGGGGGGGGGGCAGTGGACAGGAGGGGGGGGGCAGTGGACAGGAGGGGGGGGGCAGTGGACAGGAGGGGGGGGGCAGTGGACAGGAGGGGGGGGGCAGTGGACAGGAGGGGGGGGCAGTGGACAGGAGGGGGGGGCAGTGGACAGGAGGGGGGGGGCAGTGGACAGGAGGGGGGGGGCAGTGGACAGGAGGGGGGGGGCAGTGGACAGGAGGGGGGGGGCAGTGGACAGGAGGGAGGGGGCAGTGGACAGGAGGGGGGGGGCAGTGGACAGGAGGGGGGGGCAGTGGACAGGAGGGGGGGCAGTGGACAGGAGGGGGGGCAGTGGACAGGAGGGGGGGGCAGTGGACAGGAGGGGGGGGCAGTGGACAGGAGGGGGGGCAGTGGACAGGAGGGGGGGCAGTGGACAGGAGGGGGGGGGCAGTGGACAGGAGGGGGGGGCAGTGGACAGGAGGGGGGACAGGAGGGGGGACGCAGTGGACAGGAGGGGGGGGCAGTGGATAGGAGGGGGGGGCAGTGGACAGTGACACACACACACACACACACACACACACACACACACACACACACACACACACACACACACACACACACACACACACACACACACACACACACACACACACACACACCTCAGTTGATGCGCCCTTTCTCAGTTCCGTTTGGCGCCGGAGGTGGGGAGCGACACCTACCTGTACTTCCGGGCGCCGCCACCGTCTGACTCGGCGCCGCGAGGGAGGAAGGGGGTCCGCCATCTTACGCGCCGCGTGGCAGCTGCGGGAAGCGAGGTGATTTGGAGCGGGGAGGCGGGAAGCGAGGTGATTTGGAGCGGGGAGGCGGGAAGCGAGGTGATTTGGAGCGGGGAGGGGTGATTTGGAGCGGGGAGAGGTGATTTGGAGCGGGGAGAGGTGATGCCGCTGGGGAGGGGGGAGAGGTGATGCCGCTGGGGAGGGGGAAGAGGTGATGCCGCTGGGGAGGGGGAAGAGGTGATGCCGCTGGGGAGGGGGAAGAGGTGATGCCGCTGGGGAGGGGGAAGAGGTGATGCCGCTGGGGAGGGGGAAGAGGTGATGCCGCTGGGGAGGGGGAAAAGGTGATTTGGAGAGGGGAGAGAGGTGTGTGTGTGTGTGTGTGTGTGTGTGTGTGTGTGTGTGTGTGTGTGTGTGTGTGTGTGTGTGTGTGTGTGTGTGTGTGTGTGTGTGTGTGTGTGTTTGATTTATTTTTTTGGACCTTTGGCCCGTCACTCCGCCTCAGGCCAATGAGAGGTGTGGGGGGCGGGCCAAGGGGGTGGTGTGAGTGTGTGAGGCCAATGAGAGGTGTGCGGGGGCGGGCGGGCCAAGGGACCAATGAGATTGCCGCTAGGGACACCGGACATCCAGCAGGCAGGCATGCATGCATGCAGGCAGGCAGGCAAACATACAGTGCTTTCACTAATATAGTATAAGATATATATATATATATATATATATATATATATATATATATAACACATATACACGAAATATATAAACAAATATGGCACTCAACTAGATTCCAAGGGATATCAAAAGACGAGATGACGACCAAAAGTAATATGGAGGTTGAAATGACGAAACTTGTTGTAGCAACTTGGAGAAGAGAGTCTTGCAGTACCTGGAAGACCATTGTGGAGGCCTTCATCCAGCAGTGGATATTGACAACGGCTGACAATATATACATATACACACACATATATATACTCAAAGGTAATCTTAGAACACTGAAAGAGAGACGGCTGCATGAATACAAATTTATGCAACTGTTCGGGACACTTAGCGGTGGCCTAAACCGAGACCACAGTTTCATTAGTCACTACCCTGACACAAGAGAACTCTCTTCCCATGAGTGCTAAAGGCCATGTCTATACATACTGCACTATATGAATGCACACACAGCTGTCTCTTACACATACAATGTCATGCTATACCTACATACAGTAGCAATAAGACCACATAGTATCTACACATACTAATAGTAATCCAACACCCTCTTACATTTCTACACCTACCCACACCATTGGTATACACTCCCACCCCACACACACCTTTTGTAAAGCGCTGTATACACTGTGGGCGCTTTATAAATTGATATTTACACATATACACACACATACACACACACACACACACACACACACACACACACACACACACACACTCTTACATCACTAACATTCAGGGACCATTTAACACCTTAATTCATAAATCGCATACTGCACAGGGGGAGGGATAGGCTTCAGTCACAGATACATTCCAGGATGCACTGTTTTTAAGTAAAACCCTTTCTTTATCCATTGTAACATCAGTGTATTTCGAAAGCTCGCACAAATAAAAGCATTTCGTTAGCCACAGAACGGTATCGTCCATTAGTTTTTAATTTTATATATACAGTATATACTGTACTTACATTTATTCTGCAATAAATATATATATTAGTAAGCAGTTGGGACTTGATGCTCTAAGAAATGCACATGCAGTATTACACTTTTCAGTGCTGCAGTGCAGTAGCACTATACTATTAGTATTCTTCACAGCTGTCCTATGGCATTCATAACACTGTCATTTCTGTCCTCTGTAATCCTTTGCAGTCTTCTCAGGATTCTCAGAGTTGATACCCTCTGCTGTTCTGACCAGTGGTAGGTTTGAACGCCTGGGAATGAATATCCTCTCTAATGGAGCCAGCTCTGATCAGACCTTACAAGAGTGGAATTTTGTGCATTACTTCGCACTCCAGCCATAACTCCTTGATCCCTTATAACCACTCTGGTAGCACAGAGCTGTTTGCGCGTGTAACAGCATCTCTTTTAATTTAGAAGCCTTTAACTGGGGCCAAACAGGACTATTAGGCTCTGCTTCTCTATGAAAGTTGAGTTACCATTAGCTAATCCTTGTCCCTTGGGAGCTTACTGGTTCTAACGGATGGATTAACTGATGGTAACACAACACTGGCAGAGCACTAAGGCTATAAAAGTTATGGATGAGTGGGTTAAAAGACCCCCTTCTTTTGCAAAAAGCAAAGGCATAGCAGTCAAGATCTTTAATACCGAAGGCTCCTTATATAGAGAAATAAGCATTGATTCTGTATCTTGATGCTCACTTTTCAAACAGAGCATAGGTAAAAACAAACTGACTTTCAGTGGCTCTTATTCGTTGGAAGTCAATCAAATCCATTAAGAGCCAGAACCCAAGTTGTTTCCATGCTGTGACAACGTTCATGGGATCAATACAAAGATTCCTTATAGACGTAATAATGTGTTTTGAAAAATGAAGAAATATTTCACTAGGCGATGCAGTTTTTAGGAGACAAATTGCCTCATTTTGTGATCTAAATCCATTCACAATCAGAGGCGTGTAATGCAAAATGACAAAATACATAGGGATTTCCGCCATGTTGCGTCTGCTAATTTGAATCCTAAAGAGAAATAATTCTTGAATCTTACATACAGTAACTGATTACATTGATGTAATTAATACTCCTATTGACCATTTGTGCAACGTCTTCAAAAGCTGTATTGATCTAACTAAAGATCCACAGCCTGCTTCCACAGACAATACTGTATGTAGGGTTTAAAGTGTCAGCTCAGACCCCGTGTGAGGGAGCAGTGACAATGTAAACACTTCTGCAATAAGATTTAAAAACATTGTTTAGAAATGTATTATGTAAGTATTTTTACCACAATATATTATCAAATACAAAGCTGCTAATTGATTTCCCAGTGATTAGTGGTAAAAGCAGCAATTCCCCCTCCCTCCCCCCCAATCAAGTACGTTTTGACCGGTCTAGGACATTTGGTTGTGGCTGTTTTGCTGCAAACAAATGGCCGCCGATGCTTCGCCGCGACACACCCCACTGCCGGAAACTACCGCTGCCGGCCACTTCACCGCCACCCGCTAAAATAAGTACCTTACCCTAAAATCCCTTACCCCTAACCGCTAAAACTTCTTAAATTAACCCCTTACCCTAACTGTTAAACCCCTTAAATGAACCCCTACCCTAAACAGTACTAAAACTTACGTCAGAGTGTTTGTCTGTGACGAAGCGGCGGCAGCCATTGGGTCGTGGCGAAACGGCTGTGACCAAATGTCCCATTCCGTGTTTTGACATCCTGAAACATAGGGCCCTCCCAGAGCTGGAATATGGTACTTAAAAACTCAGAGGACATAACTGCCGATATATAAATATATATTTTTTTACTTTTACAAGTACTTGCATGGAAAAACAAAGATGGCTGCAGTGCCATTTCACAATGACTTCACCACTTTTTATTGGCCACCAGAGTGAGGCTGACCCCAGTGGTCTTATTGTTTCTAACAGAAACAATTCTTTTAAGGCAATTTCAAACCAAAATATCTCAGAAACAGAGGTTCCCCCTTGCTTGGAGTGCCGTGGTTTAGGGCATGGGACCATTTGTTGCAAATAAGGTAACAATGTATATATATATGTTTAAATAAAAGCAGTAAGACTTCCCCCCCCCCTTGTCTGGGGGTCTTGCGGGGGAGGTTAGCCGTGGTGCTACCAGTCTCAGGATCCCCTTGTTGCCCGTAAAATGAACTTTAAATGTTTTGTCATCTTGCTGTCAGAGTCACCATTAAAAAGCTGCGTGGTTGAGCTTTCCATTGGTGTCCACAGCTGTCAGGTTTTTTTTGCAATTACAGACTCGCCAGCCATAAGTATTCTTATACAGGAGATTAAGGGGTTAATTTATGGCCTGGAAAGGGGGGTGGGGGGGGAGTGTCCCTGGAAATGGAATCAGGAAGGTTAAACTCTGCGGAATCTTCTGGAGTATCTAATGTAAGAAACCTCTCTCTCCCTCAACTCCCCCCCCCCCCCAGCTCTAAACCCCCCCCCCTGAGTAGCATGGAATCTACTATAAAGGGTCTGGTCTCTCCACTTGTAAATAGTGCAGAAATGAATGCACAGTCGTATGCATGGTCACATCATTAGAGAATGACTGGTGGCCTAATTCAGCCGTGCGCAAAGTGGGCGGCGGTCCATTTTCTGGGGGGGAGGGGCGCGGCTGTTACAGAGGCCCCGCTCTTCCCCGAAGGCATTTAAAATAAAATGCCGGCGATCACGTGAGGCCTCTGTAACTTCTTAACTTACCTTGGTTCCAACGACGTGTCTCCATGGCAACCAGCGTCAAATGACGCTGCGCGGGTCATGTGACGGCACAACGGCAACGTGACGTCCCACGACCCCGCGACGTCATTTCACATCGGAGCCGGCCCGTGCAAGGGGGGGGGGGGTGGGGCGCGAGTTGGAGGGGAGAGGAGAAAGGGGGGCGCATGAAGGTAAGTTTGCGCACCCCTGGCCTAATTCTTTGACTACACCGATTAAACATTTCTGAAAATCAGACATCCCATCTCTTGATCTTGCCTGACAAATACATTGTGAGCATACTATATCATTAATTAATGATTAATAAGTAAAACAACATACTGTATACAGTTCTCACTATTATTTTATAGATGTACCATTAGTTACTGTGGCGCTTTTTCTTTTAGAGACAATGTGGGAAAAACGTGGATATAGAAGAATACCACTTTTAACTGTATTACAAGTAACGCAACAACATCAAAACATTAACACAAGAAAGAATGAAAAGCTCCTTGATTTATCCCCAGTTTAAAATCCAGAGTTAAAGACAAAAAAATTCTCCACAAAAAATACTAGAATGGTTAAAAGAAAAACAAGGTTTTTTTCCCCTCTCTTAATGAACACGAAGTAACAAGCACATACGTGAAAATCATCAGTACCTGCATTGTATAGAATTCTTTATTTAGTTTGAACTCTTCTCGCAATATTGTAACATTAGAATGACTGCAATAACCTGTGCTAATCTTTTTTTTTTTTAAATATACACTCTACATGCACGTCCGGAGAAATCAGAAAGTCAATTTGAGAGAACACATTTCCTCCTGTACTTCACTTGGTGTTCTTTCATTTCACTTCAATGCATATTCAATATGACCAGCGAACTGTGACTAATCCTGGAGGAGGAGGAGCGGCTCAGGGAGTAAAGCCACTGACTGCAAAAACAAGGACACGGAGTGTGAAGCAGGGGAACCTTGTTCAATTCCTGGTGTCCTTGTGACCACGAGCAAGTCACTTTATCTCTACCTCAGGCACCAACACAAAATATCAGACTGTAAGCTCATCTGGGCAGGGATAGTATCTGTAAAAATTCCTACTGTATGTGCTGTGTTCCATGCACTATGCTGTAATTGTGAAGCCCTTTAGGAGACAAGCGCTATATAAAATAAAGTTATTATGTTTATTATACATTGCCAGATCCAACCAAGTCACCTAAGAACAAAAGAAGCAATGCACATTTGTAAGCCTCCATAACACCTACAATGTGAAGTAAGTAAACCGCATGAGGACTTGTTCGTATTCATCTAATAAAGACACTGGCAGCATTATATTGAAACCATTTGACATGTTTTAATAATGTGGGATGTGAGAATAATAAATCTTATATATGGCCATCAGGGTCTCCATTTTAACAGGTGAATTTCATTATGACACTGTGCGAGGACATTTCTAGAGCTCACTTTAATCGAAAGGAATCCCCAGCCCTCTCTTGTAAAACGAATGCCTTCATAATTGGTCAAAAACAAAGAGCGCACACTACCTGCTCCTGACCATGTATTAGAACACCCACGCAACACCCACCCCTGGAGTCGGATCGGTGACATGCACTTCCTGAGGCTTTCAAGTCGCAATCTTCGAAAAGGCTTCCAAATAAGTCAAAACTTTTTCAATTGAAATTGTGAACCAGACAGACCAAAGCGTTTTTTTTTTCCTCTCCTTTCCCACGCTCAATAAACCAGATGACAGCAACCTTTCAGTGGCTGGATTTTGATTCAGCTCCTGACACATTGCATGTAGTGTACACTACCTTGTCTACCCAATCACACCCAGGCAGCTCACGCTGCCGTTGATAGCTGTAGATTTTGGAATGCCCAAACCCTTTTGCTGCTGTGGTCTTCAGGAGTGGCCTTTTTTATGGCGTGCTATATCTGCCTTAAGGGGCAAATCCTGCTTCAAGCAAAACTCAGTGACAGAACCCCCATCACCATTGTTGTATTAAACAGATGCCTTACTCTGCTGATTTTATGGGGCTTTGGGAAGCCAAAAAGGATTCTTATCAGGCCAAATGTGCAAATGCTGCCCTTGGAGCCAATTAAAGAGAAGTGCAAGATCACTTTTAAATGGACGCTTTCAAGCTCCCCAACCAACCCAAATAACCCATGGGCCGGATGCCTTCTTCAAGAGCCTTTGTACTGCTCGTTCTAATTGTTATTTCCACTATTTTATTGAGTCACAATGAAACTTCAAGAGACACAGCCTATGGTAAGCCTGTCTGTGGTTCTCTGAGCCTGAAAAAGCATTCTGCAGTGGAATGTTTACAATGCGAAAGCACTGGCAGAGTTCCATACGTATGGTGCTTTTATTTCCCATCTGCACTCCTAGAGCAGGCTGGTAAAGTTTACAACACAACTCCAGTGATCTTCTATTGGATCTGATAATAACTTTGCTTTTATTATAACGTGTTTCTGAAATAAAAACTAGAATGTATATGTAAACTCATAAACAGGGGGACGAGACAGACACATGGTAAAATATTCAGTTCTACACACTTTTCGGAGGGTGGTCATAGCAGAACGTGCACCTGTCATCTGGTTATTTCATAAGAAACTTAGTTGCACACTAGATGTAACTACTATGCGACGTTCATGCAATGCTTATGAAGCTGGATCAGATAGGTGTTAATATTTTGTTTTGGACAAGCAGCATTTCTTGTATTCTCAGCAGACTATTCAGATGACCTCAAGAACACAGCAGAGGTTTTGCTACCCAACTCTGCTTCTGACAAGGGGTTTATTCTACTGTCTATCCATCCAAGCAGCAGCTCTGGCAATTTTCGACTGATTTTCCCCATTGAGTTTGAAGGATATAGAATAAGTCCCTATGTATAGATCACTACACATATGGCAATGTTACTACTTTTTGCTGGAATGGTGATACCAAAAGACAGAAAACTGAATGCAAAATATACTGTATTACTTTATGAGAAGGCTAATTTATCACCGGAAGCATAATTCCAGCAGATACGTTGAATATGTTTTATTTTTAACTACATGTTATGCTCAGAAAATCATTGTTTCCCTGTACAAGTAATAATGCCTACGTGTTTCTCATATAGCACTGCAAACATGCAGTACACAGCCATGTACATACAGTAGACTGTTTGCAGGCATAATGGATGCATGCTCCAGAGATCTCAAAATCTAAATTTGGTGCTCGGGGCACAGGAAATAAAGTGACTTTCCCCTCGTCACAAGGAGAGATGACTATGGGCTCACCTGCTCCAAAGGCAGTGTTTTGAACTACTGCTTTAGCCCTACATAGCACATTTATATAGGACTAAAAGATAGTTAAAACAGCAAAACACCTTGCACTACATCTTTGTTTTTGTTCTAGGATTGAAGCATGGGGTCTCCAGGGCTGAACCCCATTAATTTAAGCTCCAAGGATCCCCTGCTTCCAGAAATTCTTACCTCCAGAAGGGTGCCGGTATCCCTGCAGCTAGGGAACTTGTGTGCCTAACGAAATGGCGTCGTTTAAATGTCCAGTGTCTTGCGGGGCCAATAGCAAGCCATGACGTCATCCCATAAAACTTCATATTGGTCTGCTTGACCTGGACATCTAAACTCCACAGAGATACCGGCACCCTTATGGAGGTAAGAATCTTCTGGAAGCAGGGGTCTCTGGAGCTGATATGAATGGGGTTCAGCTCCGGAGACCCCCTGCTTCAATTATAATATATATATGTAGCCCCGGTCTTATTTTGGCTCCAGAGACCCCCTCTGTAGCGTGCCGAGCGATCGCGGGTGCCGCCGGAGGCAGCGATGGACCCGCCAGCACAACGCAAAGGTGGGGGCCAGAGCAGGGAGCGCTCCGAGTCCCCGGAGTCCCGGTGGCGCACCCGGCTAGCGGGGGCCGCCATTACAAGTGCTCGCGCATGCGCAGTGATCGCGCATGCGCAGAAGGCTCACAGGAGCCAGTAGGACTCACGCATGTGCAGGGCAAGCGCGCACGCGGCCCCAATGGTACAGAGGCCTCCATGGAACTACAAGTCCCATGAGGCATAGGGAGGCAGGCACCAGGTGCCTCATAGTGGCCAATGAGGGCCCAGGATTCCCAGACAGGGGAATAGATACATTTCGCGGACTTTGGAGCACGGCAGTTGGAGCTGGGAGCAGGAAGGGAAAGGAAGGGTGTAGGGAGCGAGTGGCTCCTAAACCAGGTAAGGTAGTTCCCCAGATCCCAGGCAGGCCCAAATCCCCACCAGGGTAGGGGGTAAGTACTGAGGGACGGCCCCTAGGTTAGGGACCCTGCCCTTAGCAGTGTGTGGAGTGTGTAGTCTTGTCAGTGTCACGGCTGTCAGTGCTGTGTGCGCTGCCAAGTAGGCACAATGTGTGTGTGCAGCACGGATGCTACAGGTACCAGGTTGGTTGTAATGCGTTTGCTGCAGGTACGGTGTGAGTGCAGTGTGTTTGCTGCAGGTGTTAGGTTGAGTTAGTCAGAGGGGATCCGGGAGGTGAAGGGAGAGGTAGAGTGGGTGCAGGGGGTCAGTGACCCACCTGCATAGGACAGGCTACCCCGTAGGCCCCTAAGAGTGTTCCCTGAAGTCACCAAAGGTTGCTGTGTTGCAGGGACACCCATAGTGGTAGCGAGCATCACCCTTCACAGTGTAGACAGCTATGGATAAAGGGACAAGTGTTCGGAGCAGGCTTGCTGGCGAGTCGTCTGGGACCAGACGGCTGGACACTGAGATCCAGGAGGCAGACCGCTGATTCATCTGACCCTTTGCCAAGAGGTACCGGTCACCGCCGTGACCGGAAGGTATTATAACATCAAGTGCACCAACACCGGTCAACAGGCGCTGATCCCGCCTTAGGCTAAACCCTTTAGGAACACTGAGCGAGTGGTTAAAGAACTGAGCCTATACCAATAGTACTATACATGGACACGGTGTGTGGGGCACGCGGTGAGGGGACAGAGACGTTGCTCCTGATGAGTGGGCGAGCCACTAAGGTTATACCGTTAGAGTATAAGTGTATACGTTGCATTATAGAGTGATAAGGTTGCCGTGCATTATCATTATTACAGTAAAGTTGGTTGCATCACATGTGTGTGTATATATTTCTTGCCCAGGGGAATCTCACATCACGGGGATCCTGGGTAAGTGGAGGCGCTGCGCTAAGTAAGTGTATAAGTATTACCCCAGGCTCCCAGCTAGCGGAGGCTCAGATCTCCTGGAGCCGCAGGTGTTGTACAGTGACCAGTAGTTCCTTTGGGAGGGTTCAGAAAAAGGGTTACATGTGGAGGTGCTGCTGAGAGATCAGACCTGGGGTGCCCTGTAATTTTTTTTCTAAATTGTGCTCTATTTTTGTTTCGCCATGAGGAAGCCCTCAAGGCGGGAGAGCCCATGTGCTGACTTCCCGCCCGCGCGGGAAAATGTTGCAAACATCTATCCAGGACTGGTGGGAAAACCCGAGCCCCGCCCCCACAATGTGAGTGAGCACAGTGAACAATGATCAGCCCCGTCTGTTCACCATGAGAGAGGTGACGACTGCAGTAAAATACACCCTCAGTTGTATAGAGCCTGGCGAACCAGAGGAATGAACGTAACCGTTATTTTGTGTCCGTGCTTACAAAGGGACTTGAATATGCCTGGTAGTGAGGACTTTGATCCCTATCAGCTTCCCCAACCGGGGGAGGCCGTGACTCTAAACCAGTGACTGATCAGGCCAGGGGCAATACCAAAAACCCCGTACTATTTTTTCTGCGAGGGGGAGGCGATGGTTTGGCGGTAGAGACTGTAACACCTGATCTTGAGTTCCAAAAGACTCACAGGAGTCAAAGTGGGATACCCTCACCCAATCAGTTAGGGGCACTCCACTATGAGACTCAGCTGGCCTCGGGTATCCACGTGATTATGTTGAGTACCGGTGAACAAATGCATGTTGTGTGTTGTGTACCGTTTGCAATGCATTTTTCATTATATAACCCCCTGTTGCATGGTTGCTACCCAAGCGAGGTCGTTGGGATTCTGTGAGGGGGAGAATGCAGCCTGGTCTTATTTTGGCTCCAGAGACCCCCTCTCTAGCGTGCTGAGCGATCGCGGGTGCCGCCGGAGGCAGCGACGGACCAACCGGCACAACGCAAAGGTGGGGGCCAGAGCAGGGAGCGCTCCGAGTCCCCGGAGTCCCGGCGGCGCACCCGGCTAGCGGGGGCCGCCATTACAAGTGCTCGCGCATGTGCAGTGATCACGCATGCGCAGAAGGCTCACAGGAGCCAGTAGGGACATGCACATGCGCAGGGCAAGCGAGCACGCGGCCCCAATGGTACAGAGGCCTCCACGGGACTACAAGTCCCATGAGGCATAGGGAGGCAGGCACCAGGTGCCTCATAGTGGCCAACGAGGGCCCAGGATTCCCAGACAGGGGAATAGATACATTTCACGGGCTTTGGAGCACGGCAGTTGGAGCTGGGAGCAGAAGGGGAAGGAAGGGTGTAGGGAGCGAGTGGCTCCTACACCAGGTAAGGTAGTTCCCCAGATCCCAGGCAGGCCCCAATCCCCACCAGGGTAGGGGGTAAGTACTGAGGTTAGGGACCCTGCCCTTAGCAGTGTGTGGAGTGTGTAGTCTTGTCAGTGTCACGGCTGTCAGTACTGTGTGCGCTGACAAGTAGGCACAGTGTGTGTGTGCAGCACGGATGCTGCAGGTACCAGGTTGGTTGCAGTGCATTTGCTGCAGGTATGGTGTGAGTGCAGTGTGTTTGCTGCAGGTGTTAGGTTGAGTTAGTCAGAGGGGATCCGGGAGGTGAAGGGAGGGGTAGAGTGGGTGCAGGGGGTCAGTGACCCACCTGCGTAGGACAGGCTACCCCGTAGGCCCCTAGGAGTATTCCCTGAAGTCACCAAAGGTTGCTGTGTTGCAGGGACGCCCATAGTGGTAGCGAGCATCACCCTTCACTGTGTAGACAGCTAAGGATAAAGGGACAAGCGTGCGGAGCAGGCTTGCTGGCGAGTCGTCTGGGACCAGACGGCTGGACATTGAGACCCAGGAGGCAGACCGCTGATTCATCTGACCCTTTGCGAAGAGGTACCGGTCACCGCCGTGACCGGAAGGTATTATAACATCAAGTGCACCAACACCGGTCAACAGGCGCTGATCCCGCCTTAGGCTAAACCCTTTAGGAACACTGAGCGAGTGGTTAAAGAACTGAGCCTATACCAATAGCACTATACATGGACACGGTGTGTGGGGCACACGGTGAGGGGACGGAGACGTTGCTCCTGATGAGTGGGTGAGCCACTAAGGTTATACCGTTAGAGTATAAGTGTATACATTGCATTATAGAGTGATAAGGTTGCCATGCATTATCATTATTACAGTAAAGTTAGTTGCATCACATGTGTGTGTATGTATTTCTTGCCCAGGGGAATCTCACATCACGGGGATCCTGTGTAAGTGGAGGCGCTGCGCTAAGTATATGTATAAGTGTTACCCCAGGCTCCAAGCTAGCGGAGGCTCAGATCTCCTGGAGCCGCAGGTGTTGTACAGTGACCAGTAGTTCCTTTGGGAGGGTTCAGAAAAAGGGTTACATATATATATATATATAAATATATAAATATTTTAAAGATGGTGCAAGGTGTTTTGCTGCTTTAACATTGATAAACGACTGTATATATAGAATATACCATATTGACAAAAGCAGCAGTGAAGGGACATTTTAATTTGCCGTCACTGACTCACACTTAGGGGTAACTCCCTATTGGGTAATATCCTCAGTTTTGGAAACAACAAAGAAAAGGCAATGCCATGAAAATAGGAAAACTTAGAAGTGGGAGTCACTGATTCACCCCTAGCTGCTTCTAAGACAATACAAATAATGATGAGATGATATTTCTGATGTAATAAGAAAGACAAAGGGCTGTCAGTAGGTACTGTGGAAAATATTAGCGCCCATGCACCATGAACGTGATGTTATACGAAGAAAGCTCTATGTCTGAATCCACAAAGTGTATTTCTCTGTGACATGGAAGAAATCGGCTGGTGTTGTACGTCACACTTTAAAATGTTGGGGGTTTTGCTCCACTGGGTATAATAACCAAAATCCCATAAAATTACAGCTGGGTGTTGTGTGCAGGCTCATAAGACACATTTTAACCAAGACTACAAAGTATAGACCTGCCACAACCAAAGCCATGTGTATATCCTTGCATTATGCACAATCCCACTGGAAAAATGTGTTAGAACCCATTCCAACAATTTTTGTGTTTACTTTCCTTAACAAAAGTAAGAAAACAACGAGACAATAAAGCAGACACACAAATCATTAAGCTGACATGCATCTTTTGAATCCCTTTTAATATGATTTAAAGGGTCTGACCTTAAATGTGTTGCATGCTCACTGTGCTGAAATAACCACAGGACTCAATATCTAAAACCAAAATAGAATGTACAGTATACTGGAATTTGGTGCAAAGTTACTATTGTCTGATATGGTAATACATAGATAGAGGGAAGGGCACGCACTCAGTCACACTAGTAAACGGGGGGTACTTTGCTGCCGGTGCACTGGTTCTTGGGAGCTCCTGACGTCCCAAACGTAGTCCAGTAGATAATGAAGAAGAAGGCACACGGTCTTAATCATCAAAGAGGTTTAATGTGCCATGAAGACCAACGTTTCGGCAGTACAATACTGCCTTTCTCAAGGTGAAGGCTTGAGAAAGGCAGTATTGTACTGCCGAAACGTTGGTCTTCATGGCACATTAAACCTTTTTGATGATTAATACTGTGTGCCTGCTTCTTCATTATCTACTGATATGGTAATACATCACAATATGCTACCGTGTAGTAATGAGGAGTCATTTAAAAAAATAATAATAACTACAAACTATAATGCACTTTACTGTGCCTTAGCTAATAATCATTCGACTGTAAGCTCTTCTGGGCAGAGATTATTTCACATGCATTATTCTATGATTGTAACCAACTGCAATGTAACTAAACAGTAAGAGTACATTGACAACAGAGAAATTGGCGCTGGTAACGGATTAGAACAGAGCCAGGTGAGGAACACTAGAGAAAGGAACCACTCTACCCTACAGAAGGGTTAAGCACTGAAGAGCTTAACAAAGTTTTTTTTTCACTTAAAAAGTCATTTCAGTTCCCATTTAGCAAACTGCTAAGAACTAATGGAAAGGAATACATCAGCAGAGTGTTTCAGAAAAAACTTAATTAACCTGCTAGCAAATTAACAAGATGGACACTGATGGAACTTGAAAGTTGCCTGAACCACAAGTAAATTAATTGTCCTTAAATACATAATGTCACTAATAGAATAAATCATGCCCGTTGGATTTATGAGCTAAGTAAAAGTCTGTAACCATTAATCACTGGAATCATATTGACAGACTCAAAGTTTGAGGTCCAACAAAATTAATGCATTCGGTTTTTCACACCATTGATCCAGAGAGGGAATTTACAGGCATTTTTATGGCCTTGGCTTTGACATCTTTACAGAAACCGAGGAGGACTGCCTCACTAAAACGTTCCATTAAACCAACTACACTACTTCTACATTCCTTCATTTCTGCCAGTTCTGTGCACGTTATTACACCAATGGATTAAACAGACCTCAGACGTGCCCGTCTTCATATGAGAAATCTTAATCATTGATCATTACAAATAATCGCTTCTTAGTTCATCTAGCCCACGTTGAGATAGTTCCACACAGTGATTCATGGCTCACAGAATATCTAGCCACTAAATTACATCTAAGCTCTCCTATATAAAGCAATCTGAGATGTCAGCACCTCTGTCTTTATGATATCGCACCGTTCCAATAATTCTGGTTTACAAGTAAATTCCGATTATGCATTAATAAGTGCTGTTGGTGGCTAAACTTCAGGCCTTTGAGTAATGACTGGGTTGAATGCAATTAGGCCAGCCAGGTGCAGCTGGCCTGGGCACTAATAAAATGTTTTTAAATGTTACTATTTCCGTTTGGTTTTTGGGGGTGCATTCCATTCTGCCCAAATTAGAGAGTAAATTGTTTCCATGTTTTCAGCTGTTGCACATTCTGACCATTACTGGTAGCCCTCTATATCCTTACGTGAGCCCACAACATACCGCACTCCATTAGGCAGTGCAAGAGTTAACATTTCTTTGCGTGCTCGTGCTTCAAAGGCTCTAAGCAAAGAAATATTATTTCAGAGTTGTTATATTTCTCAAGGCTTTGCGCGATATTTCACAATTTGGTACAGTGCGGTTAGGACTGATACAAATATTCTTGGAAGAAGGCGGCACTCACATGGGCTAATTAAATAGTGATCTTTATTGAACCAGGTCAACGTTTTCGGACCGAAACATTGATCTGATTCATTAATTAGTTCTCACTATTTGATTAAGTCCATGTGAGTGTCGCCTTCTTCCAAATATATAGTTGTACACATCGCTGTTTTGGCTGTGCACCCGTGACATCTCTGCATATTCCTGTTATAGTGAGTGCCCTATCTTATAAAAAGACACTGACTGGCACTGAGAGTTTGAAACAGGGGAACATGGTTCAATTCCCGGTGTCGATGTTCCTTGTGACCTTGGGCAAGTCACTTTATCTCCCTGTGCCTCAGGCACCAAAAACATAGATTGTAAGCTCCACAGGCCAGTGACTGTGCCTGCAAAATGTCTCTCTAAAGCGCTTCGTAAAACAAGCAGCGCTATACAAGAACATGCTATTATTATTATAGAGAGGCAATCCATGCAATATCCTACAGCACATTTTAAAAATAATAATAAATCAGTTTTGTAGTATCAGATAATATTTACTGCATTTTTTTTATTACTGTATTCAGCTCTTAATGTCATTTTTAATGAGTTTTAATATACTGAGCATCCTTTGATTTCTATAGCAGGTTTTAGCATAACCTCCCCAGCAGTGCAAGATCTTTGCAACACTTTGCTGTTTGTGATAACTTGTTGCCAATATTCCCAGCAGTTTGAGCTGCAAGCTGTAACAATAGATAATGTTACCTTAAATAAATAAGAATACATTGTAGCTGCTGAGTTAGTACACTGACCAAAGGATTGATTGAATCTGAAAGGTAGCCATTTAGTGAACCCTGGGAAGCAGGATCTTTGCTGATCTATCATGGGAGAACAAAACAATTGGCAGCTTAGAGAATTAGTTTTCAATAAAGGTAATCAAAGGCTGCATATTTTTTTTAAGTGCCGCTTGAATTGCCTCTTTAATGGAACAGTTTCAAGTAGCAAGGTATATTGACCCTCTGAGAGCCACAGCCCCTCCGGCACTCGCGATCACGTGACCACTCTGTCATTGATGTCAGAATGGAAGGAGTCATCCCCCTCCCGCCCATCCTCATTGCTGAACACAACCTGTGCTCCATGGGAGTGCAGGACGCAATCTCCCCTAAAAGAATGAACATTTTCTTTTAAGTTAAATGTAACTACTACAGCATGGGGCACCCACGGTGCCAGAACCCATTACGTATGTCGCGGGGCACTCAAAGGGTTAATGTGCCCATCACAATTCTGAAAAGTCATCTTCCGCCTTTAATGACGGACTTTAGAAGCTGAGACACATTGAACCTCTTGGCAGATTTGTGCTGAAAGATGCACTCGGAATTCCATAATTGCAAATGCCAAGAATTATGCAACAGATGCTGCTGCTCCTGCGTAATGTATATGCCCCTATAATAAAGGAATGAATGGTGAAAGGAAGCAGTCATACGAGCAGGATTATCAAACAGCCAAACAAACTTCACAACTACAACCAGCCTAAGTGAAGTTTAGAACCAAACAAATGTTGCCCCCTTTTTTTCACACACACACACACGCACACGCACACGCACACGCACACGCACACACACACACACACACACACACACACACACACACACACACACACACACACACGTCAATGTGCAGGTCACATGAACCTAAATTCAGGTAACATAACCATCTATATGCTGCTATGTTTGAAAAATTAGGGTGCATATTGGCATATTTGAGCACAGTCCCACTCACTAAAAATTAGCAAAAGGGCAAGAATGCCTTGAAAGTGAAGCACATCTGAATGCATTTGCACATCTCTACTCCTCACATACAGTCGTACTGCGGCAAAACTCATGTAAAATTTGGACTGGGTATTTTTATATATTTTTTTAAACAGTTTTACAAGAAAAACTATATGTTACCGCTAAACAAACAGATAAACAAGGAATAAAATGTATATACATATTCAATACAATACCTTTTCTCAAGCAAATAATGGTATTAAAATAACGTCAAGTGAATAGTGTATTTCATTTATAAATACCCTTGTCAGTAATGCAGTTTTGATTTCCCTTTGCTTATTTCTTCGTCTAAAGGGGGCTAGGTATAGAAGGTACTGAAGAGAGCAAGTAGATCAGGGGTGAGCAGCTCACCTCAAGGGCCACCAACAGGTCTTCAGGATATCCCTGCTTCAGCACAGGTGGCTGAATCAGTGACTCAGTCGAAGAAAATCTGACCTGCACATGGCCCTTGACACCTGGAGTTGCCCACCCCTGAACTAGAAACACATCACAAAAACAACTATCTGTGTGTCTGCACCAGATGTAAGAAACTACAGTAGTTACAGGGGCCTATGCACTAAAGGTTCATAAAAAAAATCACTGGGCAATTAAAATCACCGTTTTTATGAGCGTTGCTATCACGGTATTCAGAAAGCCTTCATTACCTGTCATAATAAAATTCACAAAACGGGCGATTAGCCGGTGACCTGATGAACGACCCTCTGAAAAGGCCTAACCCGGCGAGTTGTATCTGCTGCAGAGAGAGCTGCTCTGAGAGAGCCGTCTCTCCCTGTGCAAATCTCGCCCGAAATTTGTGTATAAATTTAAATTTTGTTAATAGTTTAGATGAGCAGGGGGTCTCCTGAGCTGAACCGCATTGGTTTCAGCGTCGGGGACCCCCTACATCCTGAGATACATTCTCATTATGGGGTGCGGCTTTCTCCTATGCATTTTATTCCCATGGTCACGTGACGCAGACATTTAAATGCATAGGAGATACCGGCACCCCATAACGGGGCCTGTATCTCGGGAAGTAAGGCGTCCCTGAGGCTATCCGCTATGGTAATGAAGTTAACTGTAAATGCATTTTTATTGGATAGGATTCATGCCAGGGGTCTCTGGTGCTAATATTAATGGATGTCAGCTCCAGAGATTCCCGGCATCAATCCTATGCAGTAAAAAATGCATCTCACCGCTTCTCTGCAGGTTTCCAACACCTTTACGCCAACTATTTCTGGCGTGAGGATTTTGTGATCAAATCACCATTCTAGAGCGGTGATAGGCGTTCATAGCCTAATCACTGCTACTAGAATTGCGTGAGTTTATGAACATGCCGAAAAGCGGTGATAAGTGGCTTATCACCGCTGCCTCTGTGATTTTTTTTATGAGCAATTTTTTTTGCGCGATTCAGTCTTTTATCACCCACTTATCACCGCTTACTGAATAGCAGTAGGCATTTGGGGCGATAAGTGCTTGATAAGTGGCTTATAAACGCTTACTGCATAGGCCCCTAAGCGTGAAATTTGGAACATTTGTACATGTTGATTTGTAGGTCACAATAGTTCCAACATCTGCCGTTTCTAATATCATTTTCAGCGTTAGATGTCAGGACCGACACCATTTTATATGTTAGTCCTCTATGGCTCGTTGCTGCGTCCCTACTACGCGGCCAATGCATGGCTTTGCGTAACCCCCACATTTCGCATAATCTCATTTCGGTATGGTTTTGGGCGACGCGAGCCACAGAAAGGTTAGAATCCCTATACTAAGAATTTGTTTCAAATTTGTTTACATTTTTTCAAAATTCAGTATTTTGTATGTACAAAACTTTTGTCTAATTTTCAATACAATAATTGTTTTTTTAAAGCAAATGTAAGTATGAAACTGTTTTATTAGTAACTTAAAAAAGAGTAATGGTAATAATGCCAAATATTTATGCGTTCTGTATACATTTTTGGTAATTCAAAAATGAAGCAGTTTTTATTGAAATTGTAAAAAAAAAAAGCTATATTAATTTCAGCCTACATGTATAGCGATGGCTGGTCCAGCTAACTTTCTGAACCTCCTGCCACGTAAGCCCTAGTAGCTACAGGCCGTGGCAGGCTATCCTATTGGTTTAACCCCTCACGCAGCCTCCCTGATTGGCATAAGATGTAGTAACCTTGGGTCTGTGCAGCAAGCAATGCTGGTGCAGATCCAGTACCCTCCCCTTTTTGCATCCGGGGGGAAGCTCCCTAAATTATAGTTAGGAGTCCGCCCCTGAGGCGTGAGTGAGTCAGTCGACCACTACCCTGCCTGGGGCTCGGGTGTCGAGCCTTACCCTCCCGGGGTAAAGTTTTCCAGCCCTTCCTATCTATGAGGGGAAGGAGCAAGACAAGTGCTCCGCACTAGGCCCCTATTACTACCGCTGGCCATGCACCATCCACGAGCCTGATACCTTCCTTCATCGATGCAAACGCTGTATTGTCATCGGGCAGTGAGTATCAACAAAGACCCTCATTTATACCTCTGTCTTGAGTGCGATCCCTTATCTAGAGGTGGAGGAATAACGGTCACGGTAGGGGCTGCCTGCAGCTGTGCTGTGGCATACCATCGCTGGAGGCGCTGACACCAAAGACCAGAGGACCCATGGAAGACTCTAACGACAGCCCATTTCCCCCATACCATCGCAGGAAGACTCAACTCTCCTGTTCCTCGCTGGTACCAGCACCACACTCAGCAGTAGCCATGAGTCTCCCAGAGAGGGGGAGAACATGTGTTACACATGTAAGTTTTATATCATTTCGAAAACAACAATTTATTTTACGGTTTAGTATTGTTTTCATTTTAAATTGAATATAGGGGCGCAGTAATCTTTTCAGTGCTTAGGGCATCTAAAGGTCTTAATCTGGCCTGTTTACCGGTACCTGGGATGCAGATCCATACTGTAGTTTGAGGAGTTTATGCCAAGTCAGATTGGTAGAAAACTGAATTAATATCAAATAACAATGCAGAGTTTGATAAATCTCATTATAATATGTGTGTCTGGTGACTCCTGTAACCACTCTCCCAAAACTGACCCATGCCAGGCAAAAGTGGGGGGAAATTATTTTGATAGATTAAAGCACCAATTTTACAGTAAATAGTTAAATTGTGTCTCTCTACATTAGTCGTTTACAACTTTCTTTGGTTAAAGAAACACTATAATTAGATTGTGAAATTCTGCAGAACCCCAACCCTCTCTAATAGCGCATCTGAGATCAAATGCATTGTAAGGAACCCCAACCCTCTCTAAAAGCGCGTCTGAGATCAGGTACATTGTAAGGAAACCCAACCCTCTCTAAAAGCGCGTCTGAGATCAGGTACATTGTAAGGAACCCCAACTCTCTCTAATAGCGCGTATGAAATCTGATGCATTGTTAGTTCTTCTGCATTTGGTATAATTTTCAAATTACCTGAACCAGGGAACCCTTTAGGGATGCCCGGGGGAACTGAAGGGTTCCTAGGAACGCTGGTTGAACACATCTACACGTATGACGCAAACAGTGTTCTGTAGCAGTAACTGGAGCAACAGATGGAGTTAGGGATACCCATATATAAATGTTATGCATCAAATCCTGCCCAACAATTGTTTCCTTTTGGGGGAGTTTTCTATTTCCTGCTCCAGAGTCATCAAAGCGTGATCCTCTGAAGTCAATGACAGATATGGACGATTCGGGCACAATACAGCAGATCGCGCTTCAAAGACTCCGCGGCAATATCTCTAAAGTTGTTAGGAACATTATCTTTTCCAGAAACATTATATGGTTAAAGAGGAATGACTGAGGTGGACCCACACTTGGAAATCTCTCCATTTATGGCAGGCCGGCACAACTCCAGTCCTCGAGGGCCGCAAACAGGCCAGGTTTTCTGGATATCCCTACTTCAGCACAGCTGGCTCAATTAGTGGCTCAGTCTGACTGAGCCACTAATTGAGCCAGCTGTGCTGAAGTAGGGATATCCAGAAAACCTGGCCTGTTTGCGGCCCTCGAGGACTGGAGTTGTGCAGGCCTGATTTATGGCAAAGCACAAAAATGTATCCAACTTCCAAATGAACCAAAGAAAACTTGAAACTGCATTGGAAATAGCAGCGAATGAACAGAACAGCATGCATAGAACCACCAGTTTATTTGCATCTGTAAACAAGAAAGGTTCTTTCATCACATTATAACCATTACAGCCGGCACATGTTGGAATATCGGGTTACTTTTTGATATCATAATCACAGGCATGTTTGCAAGGTTATTTAATCCAGCCTGGAAATTGATTTTTTTCCCCCTCCCTGTGTAAAGGCTAGCAAAACCCCATGTGAAATCTAAATGTTAAGAAACATAAATAATTAAAAGCCAGACGAAAGCCCCCTGCACTTACCGGCAGTAAAGAAAACATTAGCTTTTTCTGCTCTGCTTTTAATAACCAATTCATTTGACAAGCCATTCTCCAACCGACTTGGCTGCTGTGAAAAGTGGAACTGACACTGTTTGCCCTGTTATGCCATTTTAAAAACATCCCCACAAAATATCAAGGATCAATATATTAATGTCTTTCAATTTTTCACTTCAGACTATTTAATATAATGCTTATATAAAGGCATGTTTCTGTAGGGGCTATAAATATCAACGTTTTATTAGCTACATGCCAACAAAGCGGCTGGCTTTTTGAGCATGATATTACCAATATTGTACAGTCGTTTTGAAGGAAAGCTTTTTGTGGGGTTTGCTTTGAATCAAAACATTACACTCCGGTTTGTTCCAACAGAGAGCAGTAGCTTCAGTAATTGAATGTTGTGCTGTTATGTGAGCTCCCCCTACAGGCTGAACAAGAAAAGAGCTGCTATTAAAGTAACATGGAAATGGTAGAACCGTGTTTTTTTAACAGGGTTCATAGGCACCCTTGGGTTCCGCGTACCACGCTAAAGTTCCCTGCAATTTTCAGGTCATTTGAAAATGGTACCGAATACCACAGAATTTACAATGCACCTGATCTCAAACACAGTATTAGAGAGGGTTGGGGTTCCTTACAATGCATCTGATCTCAGACGCGCTATTAGAGAGGGTTGGGGTTCCTTAAAATGCATCTGATCACATGACGCGGTATCAGAGAGGGTTGGGGTTCCTTACAATGCATCTAATTTGAGACTCGCTATTAGAGAGGGTTGGGGTTCCTTACAATGCATCTATTTGAGACTCGCTATTAGAGAGGGTTGGGGTTCCGCAGAATATCACAATATAACTATAAGGTTCATTAACAAAAGAAAAGGTTGGAAACCACTGTGGCAGAATGTGCATGAGAGGTGCTGCGAGACTAGGAATTGTCCATGCATAGCTAATATGTGTGTTACTAGGAGAGACAATGAAGTGGAGAAGTAAAAGCCTTGTAAGAGTAACGATAATACTCTTTTATACTCTTTATACTCTTTTATGCTTCACACTGTCACGGCTGATGGTTTTGCCATACATTGCTGCAAATTGGGATTATGACAAGGAAAGGTAAAGAAAACGATACAGGAAAGTAGCTCTGATCCAACTTTTGGTGGTCAGTTCTAATACAAGCCTCCAGAAATGTAAAACAAAACAATATAAACATCCATGCTAGTAAACTCAGGATCAAGCTCTGGTAATGCTCTCAGTATCAGAGCTTAGTGAATCCTGGCCAAAGGGTTATTATCTACGCTATTTAAAAAAAAATAAGTTGACTATAACAACTTTTAAACCCCCATGCAAGCAATGTTCTAGAACTCAATACATCTACTTAATTACAGCATTGTTTACATGATGCTGTCGATAGTATTGTGTCATCCACTTTTCATTCGAAATCATAAAATGCATATGGTTACTCGGGTCTCATTCACGTTACTTCTATGACATGAAATAGCAGCCATCCTAAAAACTCAATCGCAATCTGGAGCACAGAAAGTAAAGGCCACACTAGTAAATATAATGTACATTTGAAAATCAAGTTGGGGAGATTAGGCCCATATTTACTAAGTGATGCTATTCCACAAGACATATTCCAGCGCCTTAAGGTACAAACAGCCCTTTATTTGAGTAATTAATCGCATAATGCTTTTAGATGGGGTTTCTATCTCAACATATAAGTGCAACATGCTTTATCCCCCCTATTTCGTTCTCAATGCACCTGGCATTTTTAGCCTTTTGCCAAGAGAGAACCAGAAACCTGGGCCTGGATAATCCAGTTTAGTTGGCAACCGTAGCCCCTTCAAACTCAAAAACAGCCAAAGTGGTATTTCTGGTTGACTTTGTGCAAATATAAAAGTTATTTTGTTTTTATAATGTTGATGACCCCAAAGTAAAAGGTTAGCCGTGACTTATGGACCGAGTACCCTGCTCTCACACGTTAGGTCTAACATTTTTAGGTTAGTGGGTGGCTATGGAGGGTAGCCAGGCCTGCTGGGCAGTAGGTAGTTGGGGCTTACTTTTTCTGGTCTCGGGCAGTGGTGGCACCCTTGGTGATGAGTGGCAGCGGGGAGTGTACGCGGTTCCCAGTTGTGTGCTGATGGCCTTTTTATATGAATTTTAGGGCACTGTGGCAGGAGGGAAACGTTTTTCAATATTAATGAAAGCCGTGCCCAAGTTTGTTCTTCCAGTTCTTTGTGTTTTTTTTTATTGTGGTATTTTAATTGGGCTTTTTGATGTTGAGACAATTGAGGTTCCAGGGTCATGTAATTTCCAAAAACAAGTGCTATTAATTGGCTTTAAATTGTTGCCTTTATCATGTGGTTAAACAGAAAGCAGTAAGCAGGATTGCTCTTTTACATGTATTAATTATACTTAGCTATACAATAACAATGACATTGTTTTACACAGAACCGTATGGTCACAAAGCAGCGTGGAGCACGATTTCTGCAATATTCTATATATAACAAATATGACTTCAACTTTCTTGGAAAAAACGTTAGTGATTTATCCTTATTAAGGAATGAGCTGTCACAAGCCCTTAATGAAAACATTATGTGCCGTATTACCCAAGAGGTGCTATTGCACCTCCCAACACCACTACTTACAACCCATTCACTTGGGCCAGAAGGTGTCTTATAGACCAGCACCACTTAGTGAATATATGCCAAAAGGGGAAAATGACTAAGCTCCGATAAAGTATATCGGAGCTTGATCCCGCACTAGCTGCAGATATCCCCTGTCTGAGCGTAGTGAACCCTGGCATACATGTACTGTACATTCTGTTATACCTGTGCTTTTTGGAGTAAGTTCCTTGGGCCAACATTGGAAGAAACTGTATATGCATACATTACTATTACAAATAAGACAGTTACAGTACAAAGATGGTTCACTGCTTTCACTCATTCACGATTTTAAGGAAATATACATATACGCTGGTGAAAATGCACCTTTAAGGAGGGAGACAGATGGATTACTTTGAAAGTTCCATTAAAGATTTCCGCACAATAGCTGTACACAGCAGGAAAATGAAGGGTCTTTTGACTTGAAGTATGAATTTTCAGGGGGGTTGTAACACATTCTGCATTTGACATTGGATACTATTACTGGGACAGTATGCGAGGGGCCATATATTCACTGTAATCCTCGGTGCATGTGCATACACGTTTTATCATCATGTGACATCTTTATGTGCAGATAAAGGAAAACACACTTTTTAGATAATGGAACGTTCTTTTCTTATGTTATTTTATACTTCACATCTGGTTTGAAAGTGCTACATTGATAAGTAGAGTAGGCCATCACAAGGAACGTCTATGGAAAACTGTTTCACTGCCAAAAGTCTTCACAATGGACATCACGGCAGCCCCACATTGATTAGGATTACTTGTGTACCAATTATTATAAAAATAGTGTTTTATTTACCTATTTCAATATATTAGGGTACTTAATAATACTGTATTGTTATACAGTATGTAACCCTTCTTGCCCGGCTCATAGGGAGTTTACCTCGGAGCGTACAGTTGCGTACTCAGCATAGTTTACCTCGGGGTGCTGGATTGAGGTGGCAGGGCGATAAAATAGCATGGGTGAGAATGATGGGCGCCAGGAACTTCTGTAGTACAACTCGGTCTTTATTCACATCCCAAGGCACGGGGACATATCACACACACACTAGACACGGTATTTTATATACTTTTAGTTATTCACGAACATAGTGCTTCCCTAGGTGCCCACTATTAACACTCAAAGGGAGGTGTATTTACTTGCTTGCATTTCGTGTACTGAAACGGGCCCCCCTCTTCGAAGTAACATTCGTTGTACCCAGTTTACTGTGGGCCCTTACTGGATCCTAGCCGTTTCTGAACAGGTAATGTGTACACTCCATTCCTGATGGGGAACTGTCACTTTCCTACTGATTGAGGGGAATACTTAGATGGATTCGCCAGGAGAGCTGATCTGCTGACACCCGCGGGCACTTTGCATTCGGCCCGCTGTGGAGTGTCTTTTTCTCCCTATGGGATACGTGCTTGCTTCCTTTGAGCATATAATTGGGATCCTGACTATAAAAGGGGACTGTCACTATCCTTAACATAATAAAGAAGGGGGGCCTGATTTCTTCTATTACTTCATGAACATCCTCCCTATCTAAACTCCCAGAGGCTCCTCTCTTGTCCTCCAGGAACCATCTTCAGAACCTTCCTCCTATCCTATATACAGTACTCCCCAGTGATGTCAGCATCCCTGTGGCAATACAGGGTGGAACCCAGCATAAGTGATTCTGCTATTAACCCTTTACAGCAACATGTTAACCCCATTGGGGGGTGGGGAGGAGGGGGCTGGTTACATACACTTATTCAACAGGAGTGATGATACATTCCCTTAGATAAAAAATATAATTAATTATAAATGTGCAGGTTTTATTCCTACACCTGCAAGGTATGCCATAAAAAGTAATCTATAAATGTGTCATCAATTTCTCTGCTACTTTTATTGTCTGATTCAGAACTTCAATGAGTGAGAACAGGAGACAGAACAATTCACTGAGGGCAATTGGCAAAAGACACAATCTCGAAACCTCATATGTCTATCGTTAAACCACTCATGATTTTTCATGGTTTGGGGGACCCAAAAACTTTGTTTGTTTATTTTCTTTGGTCCAGAATTAGATCCTAAAAGGAGCAATTGATGCTGTTTGAAATGTTTCCAATTTTTAACACAGGTCTGGAGCTGAACCCCATTCATTTTAGCTCCAGGACCCCCTACTTCCGTAGATACTTAACTCCCAAGCGGGTGCTGGTAGCAACTCAAGCTGAGCTTGCTGGGGTTTAACGTTTAAAGCTCCCGCGCTATGCTGGCCAATAGGAAGCTGAACCTGATGATGTCACAGCTTCCTATAGGCCTGCAGGGCGCAGGAGTTTTGAAACTCCACCATAATGTGAACACTGGTAGCTGAGCTACCGGCACCGACTACAGAGTTAAGTATCTCCGGAAGCAAGGGGATCCCCTGAGCTGCAATTAAAGACTCCCTGCTTTGCCGCTTTAATATGGTCAACTCTGACATATTCAGTATATATTACCAGCAATTCTATGTAGTTACATGATTACCTAATGCCCAATTTTCCTTTAATATACTCGTATATATCTGTTAAGCTCACCATAATCGCAGCCTATGTCAAGAACTTCCATTTTGATTTCTAATGAGCACACATGGAAAAGAGAGAAAAAGGGTCAGCGTTGTAATTCATTGAAATATATTTTGCAGTTAAGTGTTAAAATAAAGTGTGAAGATACTCAGGGCTACATTTAACAAGTGGTGCTATATCACAAGACATTTTTCAGCACCAGAAGTCAACTTAAGCCCCATTTATGTCAATGGGTTGTAAGCGGTCTTTGGGCACTGGAAGGTTTCTTACAGCACAGCACCGCTTAAAAGATATGGCCCTCCGTGTCATTATACAGTACAATGTGTTCATTTTTAGAACATGCTGCTTTGAGGTTGAATGTGCAAGTCTGTTCAGAGCAGATCATTTTAGTGAGAGCGCTATAAATCTTAACAGGCTACTATTGATTCCAGTGTGAAGCCAAGCTGGGATTAAACCCACAGGTCTGAGAACTCTTTGCATTACTCCATAATTAACTGCCACATTACAGAGGAACTGATCAGCTAAAAGGCTTCAAATAAAAACAAAATGCCTGGCTCGAAACTTACCCCGATGGAAATTGTCAAGGTATTAAAAATGATTGTGTCTCCATAAACCATAAGACTACATTTATTATTGAACTGTTTGGGACCAGATACGCAATTTCACTGGGCAATTATGAGTTCTACCATGCATACTCGTTCACCCTAATAATGGGCTTTTTATACACAAGAAATCACTGTTGAAAAGAGGGGGAACAACCAATTAATCCGATTTACAACCGTGAATTTGACGTCTCATTAACTAGGAATAAAATATGCTGCATTACTGTTGGTTTGAGGGTGCAGATCCGCAGTATAATATCTGTTACTTTTCCAAACACCATATAATGATGGTGTTTGCATAACTCAGCGTGAAAACGTATCCCCTTCTAATGCGGCGGCATCTGGTTTATTACACTTGGAAACAAATGTTCCTCTACCTACTTCTATTAACTATTTTGTTGCCAAAAAAAACCCCTTCACAGTGCATATGAAAACATTTCTATAGTCTCCTCAATTAAATGTCCAGTCCCTCCCTGTTGGTGTCCAAAAGAACACAACATTTTTAGAACAACTGGACATTGTGATTGTCTTGTCTGATCTAATGCAATCAATATTTAAACCTTTGGGCGCCAGAAGACCAGCAGCCAATGGTCTTCTGGAACTCAACCACGTGATTGCTTAGGGTAGTGAACACGTGGTGACGGGGAGAACCCACCCCCCTAATTATGTCAACGGAGGTGACTGCCATTGGAGCGGTGAACGCGATCTCTCCCTAGAAAACTAGCATTTTCAGCATGATGTGCCCCTACACATCTTAGGTCCCCAAGAGTGTCACCACTCATGACGAATGTCATGGGGCACTAAAAGGGTAAAAATCAGCAGTACACGTTAAATGCATTTTCCCCCTCCTATACTTTAAGAGTTCTCTCCTTGACGTTTCACCTCTGTTTTTATTTTTTTTAATCTATGGCTTTGTTCATAGGTTGTAAGCATTACAATATTGTGCCCAGGAGGTTAAAATAGAGTGTGTGATCCCAGAGTCCAGTCCAGTCTAAAGCGTGGGTGGCCAACCTTTTATTCAGGCATGCCAATAAATGGGCACAATGTTTGGGGCGGGGCCACAGTCCTAATGCTCCCCACATCTGGATTAAATTAATAGCTAAGCCTAAACGAAATAACGCCAAAAGTAAACAAGGATAATAAAAACACTCTAATATTACAAACATTTTTTATTGAGAAAAAAAACTTGAAATCGTAATTAAAAAAAAAAAAGAATCTGAATGTAAAATGTTTCAATGTTATTTCTGAACGTACATTTCACGTAACAGTTTCCCAATATTAGGATTGATTTTCGAGGTGGAAAACAGACGCAGACGGCGCCCACATGAGTACCTGTCGATACAGATCTGTACTTATTTTTTAACAAAGTCCATTGCCGAAAAGTCTGCTCACCAAAACAAATATGGGAAACAATGTCAAATACATTTTAATTTAATTATTTATATTGATTTGATTTATTTTGTTTTTTTTAATTGTTAAAGAAGTTATTATAGCAAATAAAGGAAGCGCTCAAACTTCTATTATTGTCTAAACTTGGCTAAATGGTATGTTTTTCGGTGCAGCTTGAAGAAAAAAAGAACTGTTCCCAGTTCTTACAAATGATGTATGGTCAGGAAAAATCATCGCACCTCATATAAAAAGGAAGAAAAGAAGAGAGAAAGAAAAGCACAATAGTGAAACACGGTCACAAACTGGTATGTGCACAATAAATGGTGAGGTATGCACTTACATGTAAGTGCCTGCATTCAGGCACTTAAAGGTTTCTTTAGCCACTTCTATGATGGTATGGAATGAGTCAGAATCTTTTTTCATTAAAAGTCCAGTGTCAGAAGGTGTCATGTAACAGAGGACCGCTTAGTAAATATGGCCCAATACATTTCAGTTAATAACTCGTTATTCGTTTTCACCAATGTGTCACAGATTAAGCTAATATAGTCTGTGATTGCCAACTTTCACTGTTTGAATTCATCTATGGAACGAACAACAACGGTGAGTTGGTCCCTATTCAATATGCTTTGAAACCGCCGACTCCTTGTTGCTAGGAAACATTTGTTCCCTATTCAAATGAATGGAGCAGAAATCTTCCAAAGCAAAGGGAAGTTGACGTCAGAGCATATTACATGCTGGCTAAGCATTCTTCCCATGTTTACATATTTG
The DNA here is from genome assembly GCF_040206685.1 of Ascaphus truei. Lineage (NCBI taxonomy): Eukaryota > Metazoa > Chordata > Amphibia > Anura > Ascaphidae > Ascaphus > Ascaphus truei. Next base: position 350,888,835 of record NC_134484.1, read on the forward strand.
GTATATCCATGTATACCTTTCCTTTCTTAAAAGATGTCAAACCTTTTTTTGAACAAATCTATTTTATCTGCCATCACAGTCTCCATGGGTAATGAATTCCACATTTTAACTGCCCTTACTGTAAAGAACCCTTTCATTTGTTGGTGGTGAAAGCTCCTTTCCTCCAACCTAAAGGGATGACCCAGTGTCCTCTGTACTGCCCGTGAGATGAATAGTTCTTTTGAAAGCTCCTTGTACTGCCCCGAATATATTTGTATATAGTTATTATATCCCCACTTAGACGCCTCCTTTCTAATGTAAATAAATCTAATTTAGCTAGCCTCTCCTCATAAGTTAAATTGTCCATCCCCTTTATTAATTTGGTACCTCTTCTCTGCACTCTCTGTTCCATAATGACTTTTCTAAGGAGTGGTGCCCAAAATTGTGCTCCATATTCAAGGTGTGGTCTTACTAATGCTTTGCAAAGGGGAATAATTATGTTTACTTCCCTTCCATCCATTGCCCGTTTAATGCAAGATAAGATCTTGTTTGCCTTTGCAGCTACTGCATGACCTTGGGCACTATTGCTAAGCCTGCTGTCTACAAGCACTCCTAAATCCTTCTCCATCAAGGATTCTCCCAATATATCTCCATTTAATTTGTATGTCACCTGTTTATTCTTGCTTCCCAAATGCATAACCTTACATTTATCTGTATTAAACCTCATCTGCCATTTACCTGCCCAAGTTTCCAGTCTCTCCAAGTCCTTCTGGAGAGAAATTACATCCTGCTCTGATTCCAATACCTTACACAATTTAGTATCATCAGCAAAGATGGAGACTTTGCTCTCGATGCCAACCTCAAGGTCATTAATAAACAAGTTAAAAAGCAGGGTCCCAGTACCGATCCCTGAAGTACTCCACTCATGACCTTAGCCCAACCTGAAAAAGTTCCATTTATGACCACCCTCTGTTGTCTATCCTTCAACCAGTTTTCAATCCAGGTGCATATATTTTTACTGAGTCCAATTTATTTTGCACACCAACCACTTGTGTGAACCAGTATCAAAAGCCTTTGCAAATCTAAGTAGACCACATCAACTGCATTGCCCTGGTCTAAATTCCTACATACCTCCTCAAAGAAACAAATAAGGTTAGTTTGGCATGATCTATCCTTCATAACTCCATGCTGACTATTACTAATAAATTAGTTTTTTTCCATTAGATATTCCTAAATATTATTCCGTGTTAAACCTTCAAGTAGTTTCCCCTCTATTGAAGTCAGGCTTACAGGTCTGTAATTCCCCGGTTTTGATCTATCTCTCTTTTTAAATATAGGCACCACATCTGCTTTACGCCAATCTTGTGGAACTAAGTCTGTGGAAATGGAGTCCTTGAATATTAAATGTAATGGTTTGGCTATTACTGAACATAACTCCTTGGGAACTCTGGATGTATGCCATTGGGACCAGGTGCCTTGTTGACTTTAATTTTTGTAAGCTGCCTATGAACTTCTTCCTCAGTTAACCAATTGTTCATTAATATGAGGTTGTGGCTTCCTCCTGCGGCAATACAATTGAACTTGATTCTTCCCTGGTAAACACAGAGACAACGAATATGTTTAATACCTCGGCTTTTCCCTTATCTCCAATAATCTGCCTACCCATTTCACACTGAAAGGGTCCTATATTTTCTTTTCTCATTTTTTTTTATTCAAAGGTACTTAAAGAACTTTTTAGGGCTGATTTTACTTTCTATTGCAATCATAGTTACATAGTTACATAGTAGATGAGGTTGAAAAGACTTTCGTCCATCAAGTTAAACCTATGCTAAATTTAGACAACAGATATTTTATCATATACAGGCATACCCCGCATTAACATACGCAATGGGACCGGAGCATGTATGTAAAGCGAAAATCTACTTAAAGTGAAGCACTATATTTTCCCACATATCAATGTATGTACTGTACTGCAAACATCCTATACATGCATAACTGATGTAAATAACACATTTGTAACAGGCTCTATAGTCTCCCTGCTTGCGCACGGCTTCGGTACAGGTAGGGAGCCGGTGTTGCTGTTCAGGACGTGATGACAAGCGCATACGTGAGCTGCCGTGTGTCTATTGGGTGATATGTACTTACTCGCGAGTGTACTTAAAGTGAGTGTACTTAAAGCGGGGTATGCCTGTATCTATACTTACTGATCCAGAGGAAGGCAAACACAAAACCCCAGAGTCATATCATCCAATGATATCTCATAAGGGGAATAATAAATTCCTTCCTGACTCCAAGAATTGGCAATCGGATTAATCCCTGGATCAACATCCTTCCCATGTATTCTTATTTGGTATATCCCTGTATTCCTTTACCTATCTAAAAAGATGTCCAACCTTTTTTTGAACAAATCTATTGTATCTGCCATCACAGTCTCCATGGGTAATGAATTCCACATTTTAACTGCCCTTACTGTAAAGAACCCTTTCCTTTGTTGCTGGTGAAATCTCCTTTCCGCCAAACTTAAGGGATGGCCCCGAGTCCTTTGTACTGAATCCTTTTATCATTATCCATTTTTGCTAATTTGATTGCCCGTTTGCAATTTTTGTTACATTCCTTATAATTCTGATATGATGCCTCCGTCCCTTCTGACTTAAAGAATCTAAACGCCTATTGAATAGCGACCTTTGCACAGCATCTATGTGTTGGCAACATGTGTGAAATTGAGTCTCCCACTGACAACTTTATTTAAAATAAATAAATAAATAGTAATATAATATTCCTATATCCATTCTAAGTTACAGTATTTTTTCATATCACGGATGAAGAACAAAAGATTTGTTTTGCTTGTTTACTGTGAACATTTTCTTCACTTATTCAATTCCTAGTCATAAAGTTAAAAGGAAAAAAAATCCTCCCCAAACAGTATGCAAAGTAAATATTCCCAAAGCACTGTCTTGGGCTGCCCTCTGCTGTCATATTTGTAGAAATGCTGCATCAAAAAGGCTATATACAACTCATATACCACGTTTGCCAAATGTCAATAGTTGAATCAGCAAATTTTAAGACTAATTACTAAAAAAACAGGTTGCGGAAAATATTGCAGAGAGAATAAAATGCCATCTGTACATCACCGTGCACACATTTCTAATGAAAAGGGCATATGTGCAGAATGATGTAGCACTGTGCCACAGCTGCTAACATAATAGGGTATTTTGTAACTATTTTCCGTGTTTACTGTCTGCTTGGAAGTCCCTTAACCCCTTCTCTGACTGCAGGACTTGTAAAGAATGGTGAAGAGGTTACAGGCACATCTGCTTTTTTATTCTGCAGGAGGAGGCGGGGGAACCCACCAACGCCCCTATACAGTATGCTACCACTCAGTCTTCCCTGTGCCAGAGAAAACTCTACTCCCATTCATTGGAATGACGCTCCAGCACAGGGAAGAAGACATCAGCACGGCATATTGAATAGAGGGTGGTACTTGACACAGGCATATGGGCCATTGTCAAATGTGACACATAGGGATGTATTATTATCTTCATTTTAGTATTTGATTAAAATATTGATTTGTGTCAAATGTAAAGATTTGCTACAGGCTTCACTCAAGGTTTAGAAAGCTACACTATTATATGTAATGTATGAAGAACTCGCTAATTGGTGCATTTAAACGGTATCATTGCTGTGAGGTGTGTATTTGTACCCATGACAAATGCGAATAAAATAGTTGTGCATTACTCCTATACATGGTGCGCATTAAAAAAACAAAAAAAAAAACAATGGCTTCAGCAGTGAAGAGGTTAGTTAAATGAATCCCACTTGGTATCCTTAGTGGTGCACAAAGATGAGAGGACATCTGAAATTCTTTTCACATTGCAAAAGTAAGGGAGTAACACATGGTCTCCAATGCTCCTGCGATTTAATGCATGTGGTGGTCATGACCACATGTAAATTACACAATAGAATTAAAGAGCATTTAAGGGATGTGAGTGGCCAAGCAAGAAGCAAAAAGTCCTGTATCAATTCTTTCGTAAACTTAAATCGAACGCTAAAATTCATGGGCATCGATCAGGTTAATACGGGAATCAGAGGGGGGTAGTTTCTCCTTATTGTTATTCCAACACAAGACAAGATGGATTTATTTATTAGAAACCATGTGGCACAGAGGAAGTAATGATCGATGCTTGTTTAACTCTTTATTGGCATATGGGTTTACACTATAACCATGCAAATAATTCCGCAATTGAGATTCATTGTTTTTTGTGCAATTTCTAGATGCTGATCTGGATGATCTACGGCGAGTGCAGATATCCTTTAGAATCTCCCCACATAAGAAGTCTTGCAGGCAAAATGCACGTTGGGTCGGAGCTGCCACTGCCAAAACACCACATTGGGAGACGGCAGCCACATTTCTGTTGGGTTCCCTGCTGAGCTGCTCTACAGATTCCATTGCTACAATATAGTGGCTAACTATTTGGAAACTATTTGCTATTACCGCACACTGAGTTGTGTGGTCTCCACTCGAACGCACAGTCAAGCCCCACAACTTCGTTGGCTGGTGACGAGGCGAAGGACCGACACAGCGTGCTGTGGCAGTGGAGTTTGTCTACCATCTGATCCGGTCATCTATACAAGCAGCGCCCGCCGACCTATCTTTTGTTGCTACCGTGTTATAACCCTAAATGCGATGTCACTCTGCCAGATTGTAAGTGGCATTTTATTTTTTGCGTACTAAAATCTTTTATACAGTACAGCAGGGCCCCGCTTCTCGGCGATTTGCCGATACGGGGGTGCCGAGAAGGGGGCCGCCATGTTGCCGCCGTCACCGCCATGTCCGCGCATGCGCAGAGCGGGCCATCAGGGGTCGCGCATGTGCTGAGGGGGACAGACAGGGGTCGCGCATGCACGGAATGGAGGGGTTTCCTTCTGTTGCGCATGCTCAGAACGGCGCATTGCCGGTCTGCGCATGCGCACCTACCACAAATCGCTGGTTCCAGTTTCCGGCGATTTTCGCTTTATGGCGGGTACTCAGAACGGAACCGCCGTATTAGTGGGGCCTTCCTGTACTTCACTATTTTGTTCCTTTTTTCATTTCCAGGATCGACTTTCAACTTCATCTATCAATGGGACTTTTTTCCTCTGGTTTTACACATTGGGAATCACATTGACTTCCCCATTGATACATTTACTTAGTTTTATTTCTTGATTGTTTGTGCTTATTCCCTCGCTTATATATATCGCGAGTGCCAACATTAAGTGTTGTTTCTCCGTGTTGGTTTTCTGAATGTTTTGGCTTCGCCTTAGAAGCCACACGCTTACACCTAAGGCAAGAGATAATAATACATATCAGGCAGCGGAGTCAATTTCTTTAAGATGCAATTGACGCCTGAAGCAGTTTACACATTTGTATTATTTATAAAAGCTATTCATTAGCAAAACATATTTATAGATGCTTATGTAATAACTCTCTGGTACCACATCAATAATATATTAAACAGACCTATTAGATAAGAGAGAAGAGCTAGCTCTAGATTCAAATAGGAAGTACGGTATTCATAATGTGAGTTATTCCTGATTTGTGTGATCAATTAACTAGCACCACTGCCCAATGAAGAATTCTGGCGCTCTGTAATATTTATAGCTGCTGAGTCTCACTGTCAGTCCCCAGTGCCCTCTAACCTCCCATGACTACAAACTCCACGTGCAAGCACATAATGGGCACTGGCAGCAGAAATCCTCTTAAAAGGTTATTTTACTTTTCATAAGTACCTCTTAAAAAATGTAAAGCGATCGGATTTCCATGAGGCAAGCTGCAGATATGTTTGGCAGCTTAAAGCTGCTTTATCAGGATTAACACTCCACTAAGCATCAATATCAGAGCCACTTCTAAGAGGGCAGACTGCCACTCTCATTATTTCCGGATGACACTGGATAACAGGGGCTCTTCACAACACAGAATCCCTGTGGCAGACCTGGCTATTATTTTGGAGAACATATTACTTTAAAGTTGTATTGCTTCCAAAGAGAACGAATATTGAAGCAGGAAATTTGTAGATTGAGATAAACATATATCTATTTTTTTCCCCCGCCTTACAAACACATTGATATATTATTGGTGTATTTCCCAGAACTTGAGAAGACTTTGCATACTGAATGTCTTCTGCGGGTATTTGATCTGCACATTGCGTGCCTATTCTAGTAAAGGTTTTACATTATGTACTTTCCCCATTCGTGATCTCTTTGAGGAGGTGGGATCTGAGAATTTGAATATCTGGATGATGTAGTAGTCCCCATTTATCTGAAAACACTAGATTTCTACACAGAATCTGTGAGTTTATTCACTAAACATTACTTCACGTTGAGTTGTATGTAATATATTCTGATTTATTTTTCACACACACACACACACACACACACACACACACACACACACACACACACACACACACACACACACACACACACACACACACACACACACACACACACACACACACACACACACACACACAAAATGACTATTGAATGGAGGAGACCGTTGTCTGAGAGCAGCATCTCCCCCCTGTGAGGCACTCAGGGATCTGCAGAGAATGAGGCTGGTAGTAACTGCGGGTCACATTCGTATTTAGGCTACGCTTATAGTGCCCGCGACGGCGACGCGACGGTTAGGCGATGGTCGCTGGAAAATCAAATAGATATGACTTCCAGCTATTGCGACCAATTCATCGCACCGTCCTTACTATAAGCGCACGCGATGGCGGCAATGCATTTGTTTTGCCACTGCGTCGCTGTAGCCCAAGGCCTCGTCCAGGGTAGAAGCGAATGCACTGGCGCTCAAGTGCTGTGACATCAGGCACTAATGTTGATTGGACGATTCCTGGCCAGGTAGTTGTGCGTGCCAGGGCGCGTACCCGTCACGTGAGCGGTTCACCCTCATTGGCTGAACCGCGCACGTGACCAGGGCAAGGGCGACAAATACAAAAATATTTGTCTCGGCAAGCATCGCACTTCAGTATGGACAGAGGGCTTGAGTTTGTGTTTTGAACGCGAGCGCGCTCTCACTGTGGACGAGGCCTAAGTTACATTAAAGAAGCCTTGAAAACAAAGTTTAGATTTTAGTGGAGATCCTGAGGCAGTTGCAAACCATTGACTGGTAGTATAATGTTCGTTGCAAAGTTTGCAAGTTACATACTATTCTTGCAAGATCTGTTGTACAGTAGTACAGTATGTTGTTTTAAAAATGTTTATTGCAATATTATATATATATATATCAGCTAGGGATTCTGGGAACTGACATGCAAATAAGTACACAGTATCACTTTTTGCTTCATGTCCATTTTAACATGGACACCTATAAGCTTATGCCTGCTGCATTACACAGCATTTCAGCACAGCCTGGGTTAAAGAATTGCATAGCCAGTAAAACCTACTCACAGATGGCTGTTTCAAGCTTTTGGCTCTCATCAGTGTGAGGATGGTTATACTGACTTTGCAATGTGAAGCTGGGATTGGTTTCAACCGCTATATGTTATGGTGGGTAAAAAAAAAATGACAAACCTTCCAGCATACAGTAAATATATCACTTGAGAGCACATTCTCATGTCTCAGACAGGTCTGCAACCTGCTTTTCACCATTATCTCTGAGCCTACAGTGCTTCCACTACAGCCAGGGATTCCGTGTAATGTTTATTTATTGTCTGTATTTTGTTTTTCCAATAAGATCTCAAAGGTGAGACACTTCCCCCCCCCCGAACTCTGCTTCATTTATTTCTGCCACCCACTCCCTGCATGTCTGTCACTCTCTTCCTGTGATACAGTTCACACTCACTATGCTGCTGTGCTGCTAGAGACCTGACCCAAATCTCGCAAAGTGATGACATTGGCAAAGGCAAGCAGTCATCACGTTGCCAGCACCACCCCATCACCATGACAACTGGATGGCTTCTACATTCCATCATGCACAAACGCTGCCGGAATGCCAGATGTCAGAGTCAATTCACCTGGCAGAATTACACTCTGTAGGTGCATTAAAGATCTATTATATTTGGGATCCCACTAGCCAGTTACAGTACCTAAAAGTACAGTCCAATGTAGTTCCACATTAAGCTGACGGGAAGATCTAAAACAAGGTAACTGATGCTTTTCTAAAAAAAAGTCAGAACTTTAAGTACTTTGATTTTTAAAAAAAAGTTTATCTTTGAAATATGTGTAAACATTGTAACGTAAAATGTGCAGCAGCAGCAGCAGCAACTGCGGGTGCTCTTCCCCTGCCCCACCCCTTTATTAAGGAGCGACTAAGGGAGTAAAGGCACTTACTCTGATTATAACAACACTGAGTATGGAGCAGGGGAGCTTGACTTATCTCTCTGTGCCTCAAGCACCAAAAACATGGATTGTAAGATATGACAGACCAATGGTTTGTAAATAAATCTGGCTATATTCACCTTAATAGGTCATAAACAAGTTAAATAACCCCCCCAAACCTCAACTCAAAGCTTCTGGGGAAAAAAAAATTAAAATAAGAAAATGCCATTTTACTTTCCAATAATTGTACACAGTTAAACATCTTATTATAAAGTGTAAAACAACCCCAAGAAAACCCCTCCAGGCTACCAAAAATTGGAAATAGCAATAGCATGTGTGCACGATAACTTTTCTGCATTTGCATTGCCTTCTCTTTTAAACAAAACAACTTTACCATTCTTATAGTTACAAAGTAGGACAAGACATTTCCCCCCTGTTCAATGTTACAAATTTGTAACATAGCTCCCTCTACTGGTAAAATTAAGATTTGTTTTCTTCTTTTCAGGCTATGGGGGCGATGCATAAAGCAGTGAGTGTGTTTTAAAGTGAGATAAATGCCTTTATGGTGCAATATTGTGTGCAGCACGATTCACAAAGCAGTGATAACACTGCAGTATCGCGCTTAAAAGGCTTTTTAACACCAAAACACAGTCATTGATAAAAAAAAGTTGCGACATAAAGGCATTTATCTCACTTAAAAACACTTATCACTGCTTTGTGCATAGCCCCCTAAAATGACAACTTCAATATTAGGTGATCCCTTTTTATTTGGACCAACAATTGATATTATAAGACCAGCTTTCAAGATCTCTCTCGTCCTCAGGTCAGCAATACTAATTTAGACATTATTTCATGAGCTTAACACAGCTGTAAAATCTAAGGCAGATGGTGTAGAGAAGATGATGACAGAGGTTATAGTAAATAAACAGACAGGACAATGAAAGGGGTGGTGAGAAATATGTAGAGTACGTACATTAGGACCATACATCCATCAGCAGTGTGCAGGGGTGGGGGGGGGGGGGGGGCTAGAATATCTAACATGCAAGTTATCTTTCCCTCAGCTTTTACTTCAAAGGAGCATTGCCTGAAATGTATATTTTTAATATAGTTATGAAGCAGGGAGCCTCCGAAGTTGAGCCCCGTTAATTTAATCTCTGGTGACCCCCTGGTTCAGGAGATACTAACCAGAGAACATCATGCCGGTGAGCCCCTGGTTGTATAAATGTCCTTCGGCACACAGGCCTCTGGGAAGCTGCAAAATCATCCTTTGCGGATTCCTATTGACTCCTGTGATGCAGGAGATTGGCGCTGCTACATTGCGTGCCCAGCCAGGGTGCCACAGGCATAAGGTTCGGAGGTATCGCGGGAAGCAGGGTGTCCTCAGAGCTGAAATTAATTTCCGCTCTGGAGACCCCATTTCGTACCTATCAAAAAAAGGAAAAGAAGAAAAAGAAGCTCCCTAAGAGGAAACAAACTTAAAGATAACATTTGGCTTGTTTTACATAAAGCATCAGAATTGCTAACAGTTAAATATTTCAAACAACATTCCCCGAAAAGATATACATTACTCACTATACCCTAGGGATGGGCAGACTTGTCTGAATCCAAATCGCGGATTTTCAGACCCAATCCGATCCACACAATGAAATCCGAGGTGGGATTTATTTATCATTAGGATTGCCTACAATCTTCAAAATCTGCCAATGGGCTTCGATTCACTGATTTTAAAGAATTTGTCAACGGATTCAACCTGAATCCGATACGCGGAAGAACACAATGGCTTAAACGTACGGTTGCACCCCTATTTATAAACTCCTCCCATAATACATCAGCTTTTGGATTCCGTTTGCAGATTCTCACTCCGTGGTGGATTCCAATTCTGGCAAACCGTTTGCCCATCTCTACTGTACCCCCATGCTCTTTAAGCCTCATGCATCTTCTTCGTGAAAATACATTTTCTGCAGAGTATCACCATCTACTGTATAACAGGGCGCTTCAACTTGTGGGCCAAATTTGGCACGCAAAGGGGCGTATAAGTGGCCCTCCAACAATCTGCTCCAAGACGGTTGCTCAAGTTGTTAAACTAATTTCTTTTAGCAAAGATAATACAAATATTTGATGCAAAGATTCCAAATGTTTGTGACGTCTGCAATGTTAGTCTTCTATTGAAGTATAATTTTTACTTAAGTCTTGTAATATATATCTATGATTGCATTGCAATACCAGTCTAGCCTTTCTATTCATACATTTCTGTTTGATCCAGCCCTTTTGGAAACGTAGTTAAAGAGCCCTGATCTATAACCTTTATTTTGTTTTACAGTGACACCAGCTGGTCTTTAAACTACTGATAGAATCAGAGTTTTTTTCTGCATAGAGAGAACTTGGGAGTCTCCCAGTTCCAAAACGAAGGCAAAAAAACAAAATACTGCACCAACTGTATTAATAAACAAGGTACTATTTCTTCCTATGGGACTCTCTTCTTGAATACATTTGGTGTTGTTATTTTGCTCCAGTCCTGCAACCAGGACACTTTGGCATATGACTCCTGTTGAGCGGTGTCGGTACTGCCTATGTAAGACTTTTCCTAAACACGCTTTTTTTTAAAAATATTTCCTGGAGATCATGTCTGGAAAGATTTACAACTCTGCTGATCTGTCATTTAAAATGAACCGATAGAGACGTCTACATACCCTTGTAATGCCGTATGTGTGTCGTCTCCAGGATCCATATTACAAACGATGGACTCCTGCAATGTGATTATCACACAGCAATCCAAGAAAGGCAGAAATCAACCTTTGCACATGTGCACATATTTAAAAGATAAGGGAGTAGTTGAAAATTCTTCTAGTTGTGTAGGGAGGTCATTTGTCATACTGTCGGTGACACCTCTCCATGGACCAACTGAGAGTTCTTCATAAATGAAATGATATTGTACAGAGCTTTCAAAACCTTACAGATCTTCTCTCCATGTGCACAGCACACAGTGAATAAGAAACCTTGGAGGCAGGGTATATCATTAGAAATAATGTCAATAATATACTGTTGATACAATTGTGCAATGTTTTATCTTAAGCAAACTTAATAAAATGTTTATGCTTGAAGAGCTTAACCTTCAACTTTAGATTTACATGATGTTTTATTAGGTAATAACGGTGCTAGCAGAAGACTTTCAGAGAGCTATGTAAGTGGACCAACATCTCCAAAACCATGATAAGAGATCTCACCAAAGAGTTCAAAAGAAACATCAAGAAAGTCTCCTTTCTGCTGAGATCACAAACAACAACACTACTTAGGATGATTAAAGGCACAGTGCTAGTTTATGGGAGAAAAATCTATCCACCCTGCAAATAACCTTGGTACAGTACTTTGTATTCTCTCGCACAGCTCATTCTTTTTAAAGGAAGATAAAAACTAAAATTGCTAAACCTGCAACACATTGCGATGCCAGACATGTAGATTTGGACTGGTGCTTGCTCATTCTTTCTTCCAAACTATAGCAATAACTAATTTTTATTTATTAAATGTTTTATCAGGAAGTAACAAATTGAGAGTTACCTCTTGTTTTCAAGTATGTCCTGGGCACAGAGTTATGATGACAAATACATGGTTACAAATGTATAGCTACATTAAGTGAGCAGGGTTATACATTATATACCATACATTGCATGCACAGTTAAAGATAATATATATTATAGGCGTATGTAACAGTTACAGACCAGGTGAAAATGTGAGAGAGCCTTCGTTTTGAAAGAACTTAGACTGGTGGAGGCTGTGAGAGTCTCCGGTAGGTTGTTCCAGTTTTGGGGTGCCTGGTAAGAGAAGGAGGAGCAACCGGATACTTTGTTGAACTTTGGGACCATGAACAGTCTTTTGTAGTCAGATCTCAGATGATAAGTGCTGCATGTGGTAGGGGTGAGGAGCTTGTTCAGATAGGCGGATAGCTTTCCCAGAAAGTATTTGAAGGCAAGACAGGAAAGATTATCTTTGCGCCTAGACTCAAGTGATGACCAATCTAGTTCTTTGAGCATTTCGCAGTGATGTGTGTTGTAGTTGCATTGGAGGACAAAACGGCATATTGAATTGTAGAGGGTGTCAAGTTTGCTAAGGTGAGTTTGGTGTGCCGAGCTGTATACTATGTCCCCATAGTCTATAATTGGCATTAGCATCTGCTGTGCAATGCACTTTGACCAGCAGACTTAGGGAGGCTTTGTTCCTATAACGTACACCTAGTTTGGCATAGGTTTTGGATGTCAGGGTATCAATGTGCAACCCAAATGTTAAATGGGAGTCAAACCATATGCCCAAGTATTTGAAATTAGTAACAGGGGCTAGGATGGTATTAGAGTTGGTTCTGATCTGGAGCTTTTTCATTGGTAGTTTTAGAAATTTAGCCTTGGTCCCAAATACCATTGTTACAGTCTTGTCAGTGTTTGGAAACAGTTTGTTTTGGGAAATCCAAATTTTCAAGTCTCAAAAATTAAATAATTGTTCCCCATAGAAATGTTATTAAACATTGTATCCCGAACCTTCAGGTTTAGTTGTACTGTCCACATTTCTGCCTTATCTTTTCCCCATCTATTGTCCTCATACCCAGCTGGTGCTGAGACTTAAAAAGGTGCAATCCTACGCACCCGGCCAGAAAACATACTGCACTGTAGCAAAAGATTTAAAATATTTAACAGTATGACTGGATTCCCTAAACAAATCTAACAATGCTATTAGGAAACGTTTGGCTGCTTTTATTTTTTGGGGAAATTATTACACATTTGATTTCTTATGGGGCTTTTGAATAGGGAAGTGTTTGTCAACCAAGTGCTTTCTTTACCCTCATCTTATCCTGTCCTTATCAGAGAACATATAAAGATAAGGGGAAGGGAGGAGGGAGGACTCTGACTGTACCAGCGCTCGTTGATCACATAGTGACATCACACACACACACACAGTGATATCACACACACAGTGACATCACACATAACAGAGCTGCCAGAGAAAATCAAACCCCTCCCAGGTCTAACTTTAAAAACATAAAGTTTAAATACTGTAGGTGTCAGATTTGTGTAAAAGGGCATTAATAACTCGGATGAGGCCTCTTACACATTTATTTATTAAATGTTTTACTAGGAATTAATACATTGAGAGTTACCTCTCGTTTTCAAGTGACATATTGTTCCCTTTGCTCCTAGATAGGATTGCCCCTTTAAACAGAGTGTGAATAAATCTGAATACCTTATTACTGTACTTGGGTGGAGTAAACATAATTTAACTACTTTCCCGTTCAGAATTCGTGTTCCAAACACATATTTTACAACTATTTATATTTGTCTGAGTATCTTTAAAAAGTCATCAACCTAGTTTGAGCGTTTTTACCAATAATGTATAATTGTCTTTAGTTGAATTTGGTCCCAAATGAGACTCACCTTTCACAGCCATTCAATTGAATGGTCTATAACAAATAACCTCAGGGAAACTCCATGTGATAAGTATTGATATTTAAGCCCACACAATGAGTTGGTGCATACATTACAGTATCTGGCCTGCATTATGAATTGAGAAAGATATCACTTGGTTTGAAACAGTACCAATGAGAGCTCAAACCTTAATACAGGCATACCCCGGTTTAAGGACACTCACATTAAGTACACTCGCGAGTAAGTACATATCGCCCAATAGGCAAACGGCAGCTCGCGCATGCGCCTGTCATCATGTCCTGAACAGCAATACCGGCTCCCTACCTGCACCGAAGCTGTGCGCAAGCGGGGAGACTATAGAGCCTGTTACAAATGCGTTATTTACATCAGTTTTGCACGTATATGACGATTGCAGTACAGTAAATGCATCGATAAGTGGGAAAAAGGTAGTGCTTCACTTTAAGTACATTTTTGCTTTACATACATGCTCCGGTCCCATTGCGTACGTTAATGTGGGGTGTGCCTGTATGGAGCACACTCTGCTGATGCCATCAGCCTTTATTTGTTGTGGTACTACTGAACTATACTTTAGCACTTTGCAGGTGCCTACACTAACTTTGAAAAAAAAAGAGTACTATTAAGACTCAGTCCTAAAACAGCATAGAGGCTTATATTATAAAATATTATAATTCAGAACTAGTTTTCAGTGTTTATTTTTTTGGTAAAATCTGTTTTTATTTGCTCTTCCGTGTTTTCATGTTATTTAAAAAAATCAGAGTCAACGATGAAAAAAAAATTGACACACAAGTGAATTTGGTGTTTATCAGTGTAGTATTTTTTTTTTTTTTACTTTCCATACTTTCCATAATATCCGTGTTGTCTTTGTCTCCCAGCTGTGGCTGGGCTGCTACAAGAGGTTGAACTCAATAGGAAATGATTCTTCATTTCCGGGTTTTAGAACTGGTGATCAATCTGTGTTTTTTTCCCTGAGTTTTTAAGTTAAAACCGAAAACTCGAAATCCCTAATTATGATGCCGTGCACAGAAAAGTATTAAAAAACAAACAAAAAACACATGAAACTTTTGAGATAAAAAGCTGCTTTGCCTCAACTACAGTGGTCAGTAAAAGAAAATTGCGTTGAGATCGGAAACTAAAGCCAACACTGACGCATTTTGTAGCTACCTGCGGAATCCCCATGTGTTCCCTGGGCTGGGAAAAAAACATGTCACCTTAAAGAATATCCTAATTGGCGAGTAATAGATTATTCATGGATTCAAAACCACTGAAGCAATAATCCTTCTCAAAGACGCAGTGACACAGCATGTTAAAGCTGCAGACTAAGCAATTTACTACATGTGTGTTTTTTTTTTAAAAATAAATCAGTTCTGTCCTATGAGAAAATACTTGTGGCATTTAAAAAAACAACAACTCTGAAAGTCACAGATACAGAATTAATACTCCTCTGCAGTCATTTAGTCAACTCCCAAGCCGAATCTTCACCAATCAATCACAGGAGGATGGATCTAACGGGAACGTAGTGAATTACTTACCATGGTGTGGATTCTATTGATGCCCATATTAAAGGGGAAAAGTAATAATAATAAAAAATTTAAAAAAATGGCAGCTTGGACTGCTGCTTTAAGCGAATCAGCCAAATGCTCTGTCACATATTGATTAAACTGCAGATACTGCCATTTCAAATATCCTGAATACAGAATGTAACTTGATGTAATAAACTGCAAACTGATGTAGGAGTTGTCGCCACAATCACTAAGAATGATCGATGCAGAAATAGCGCTACAGAATACACATCACAATCACATTAGCTTGCCCCTTTCTCATAAAACATGTTCAATTTAGCACAATATGGGGGCACGGGTATCAAAATAGTGCAATTTGCTTCAAAATACTGAGAAAATATTTGCATATGCGTCAGTTAGCTCCAGCGACACATTTATGAATCTTGCTTTTTACATTTCCAGTAGTGCAGATCTCTGTGGAGCAGAGGCTCACGCCTCCCAAACCTGCCAGAGAGAGGTAAACTGCACCAGTTCTAGGCGCAACTTGTGATAAATCTCATTGTAATATTGTGCCGACTCTCCTCTAACTGATCCTGCAACCGCTCCACAAAACGCACATGGCGCAAGTGAAGATATCCAGTGTAGTACAGGGACAGAGCGAATCAAATACATAAATAACTAGTTACATATTTTTGCATAGATAATCTGTATTTTCTGCCTATATCACACAGGCTTTTTATCCCACGTAGCTGGTCAAAAAACAACCTTTTGAGAAGACTTGATCAATCCACTTGGCTTTCTAAAACAAATCTAAGCATGCTAAAAGCAGAGATGTGAAAATGGTATGTATGTAAATATATTTATTTATATAGCGCCATCCAGGTATAGAGCGTTTCACAGCAGTAACTCACGTGACATAATAATATAATGGGAATAAGCGTGTTAGACTTAAAAGTAACACTAGGAAAAGGAGTTCCTGCCCCGAAGAGCTTACAATCTAAGTGGTAAGTAGGGAGAATTTGCTGAGACGGTATGGGGGTATAAGTATTTATTCTACTCTTATCCCACCCAGTCCTTACCAGAAAGCCAACATAGATAAGGGAAGATGGAGACCAAATGGAGCAGCCAGAGGAAATAGCCCCCCCCCCCGCAAACCTCTGCTTTCCAAGTGTTTAAACACACCTGTAGGTTTCAGATTTTGATTTAAAAAAAAGTATTAATCATCCACCTGATGATTAATACCTGCCTCTCACCTGTCTCCCCTACAAACTATCCTAAACGCTGCTGCCAGAATCACTCTACTCTTTCCGAGATCTGTCTCAGCATTTCCCCTCATGAAATCCCTCTCCTGACTTCCGATCAAATCCCGCATCTCACACTCGATTCTCCTCCTCACTTTTAAAGCTTTACACTCTTCTGCCCCTCCTTACATCTCAGCCCTAATTTCTCGTTGTGCACCATCCAGACTCTTGCGTTCTTCTCAAGGATGTCTTCTTTCTACCCCCTTTGTATCTAAAGCCCTCTCCCACCTTAAACCCTTTTCACTGACTGCCCCACACCTCTGGAATGCCCTTCCCCTCAGTTCCCGACTAGCAGCATCTCTATCCACCTTTAAGACCCACCTTAAGACACACTTGCTTAAAGAAGCATATGAATAGCACTGTGGCTATTCTGAACACATGATACATAAAGCTTGGCCCCCTGCAGACGCACTTACCAGAACTCCCTCCTATTGTCTCTGTACGTTCTCCCTACCTACCAATTAGACTGTAAGCTCCTCGGGGCAGGGACTCCTCTTCCTTAATGTCCAAAGCACTTATTCCCATGATCTGTTATTTATATTATCTGTGATTTATTTGATTACCACATGTATTACTGCTGTGAAGCGCTATGTACATTAATGGCGCTATATAAATAAAGACATACAATACATACAATACAATACATCCAGAGGTAACCCCTTAAACATATTACTGTCGTTAGTACACGTTGGAGAGGGAGGTTGCTAAAATAGACTCATCCTCTCTTCACGTCATCCTTTCCTCTCTCCCTCTCCATTCCCATCGCTTTCCCTCTGTATCTCTCCCTCCCTCTTTCCCTAAGGGGGTGTAAGATATTGTCTATGAAATGCAATCTCGCAATGTAATGACTAGTTTGCAACGACTTAATTTTGCGAGATTACTTTATTTGGATACCGCATGGAGTTACACAGCCCAAATCCAATGGCAACTGCTATTTGGGTGCGGTTTACACATAGAACTGATTAATGAATACGGTGAGGCTTGTTTCTGTGCAAAAGGGAACCATTCTCAAAGTTTAAAGCAGCAAGTCCCCCCAAAGTAACTTACTTTTTTTTTTACAGGATTGGAATACAGGAGGGGGGATCCCCCAGACCTGGACACTACATATTCAGCTTCAGGGACCCCCTGGATCTTGAGATACCTACCAATGAAGTTACACAACCGATGTTGTAGATATTTGATTGACTGAGAGTTGGCAGCCATTTTATTTCCACTGGAGGGAGAAATTGACTCAGTAACTTCATCAGTAAAGATCTCAGGAACTGAAAATAGCACGGTTCAGACCCACCCCCCTCCCCAATTCCCACTCTGTAAACAAAATGAGAGATAAAAAAACAACAACAATACAAGGGATTGCTGCATCAATATGCTCTTCTGACTCCCAAATCCGGAACCTGGAAAAGTCTGCGGATCTACAGTACTGGAAAAACGTGTTATTTTACGGTGTGCCTCAGCACAACGCAAGTATTTGTCATTATGTTTTACGGGACTACTGGCATTTTGTCCTTTTTCGTGTTTTCTTATATTAGAACCAGCTAACCACACTTTTTCTATTCCTCCAAAAATGAAATGTTTGAATCAATATAATCCAGGTTTCAGCTTATTTGTATTAAAGGTAGCTACATTACTGTAGAATAAACAATACGATAATTAAAGAAGATCACCGTGGCAACCCCAGAGTTTATATCACTTCCCTTAATCTAATAGAAACAGTCGCTTCACTGATCATAGGTTTATCAGTCTGTTATTCGAACATCGCATTTTAAGCCCTGCACGCCCGGATATTGCAGTTAACTTGATTTGGGGGTTATTGTTTGCAGAATCTAGCCCGTAGTATCCTGCATCAATAATTGTATTTTATACTGGGTTTAGAGAAAACGTTGTGAATACAAATTGCCATGGCTGGGAGGAAAAATCTAAAGCACATGTGTTTCAGGGACAGAGTCAATGCAACCTCTGTTCTCATTTTACAGAGGACATGCTTAGTATCAACTGTACTGTACCTAAGTCCATTTTTACGTGTTTAATAAAACGAATTTAAGTACAATTAAAGGCGCAATCCATGCAATATCCTACATGTGTGTGTTTTTTTTTAAAATAAATCAGTTCTGTAATATTCGATATTACTTTATGCCATTTTAATGAATTTTAATATACTGAGCATCCTTTGATTTCTATAGCAGGCTTTAGCCCACTTCCCCAGCAGTGCAAGATCTTTGCAACACTTTCCTGTTTGTGATAATTTTGTTGCCAATATTCCCAGCAGTTTGAGCTGCAAACTGTAACAATAGATAATGTTACCTTAGTAATATAAGAATACATTGTAGGTGCTGAGCTACACTGATTGAAGGATTGATTGAAACTGAAAGGTGGCTATTTAGTGAACCCTGGGAAGCAGGATCTTAGCTGATTGATCATGGGAGAACGGGAGATCGAATCGATCGGTCACTTAGGTAATTAATTTTCAATAAAGGTAATCAGAGGATATATATATATAATATATATATATATATATATATATATATATATATATATAAAAAATATATATATACACACACACACACACACACACACACACACACATAGATATTTTAAGTACCGCTTTGATTGCCTCTTTAAAAAACTCTGAAGATCAATAAACAATATAAACCATAAGGCATATGATAAACTAATTAACTGAATAAACCATTATAGGCCGATGCCTTTTACATAGCACCTCTTGGTATATAAGACCCTATGTTCTTTAACAAGTTTTTCACTACATGACCAAAAGCTTAACTTTAAAAAAGCAGACCATTTCAGAGCAGGGCAATACTTGGCCTATATGTGACTTTACCAGTGAATGGCTGTTTAAACTTAATCAATTGTATATCTTAATCAGGGGTGGCCAACTCCAGTCTTCAAGGGCCACCAACAGGTCAGGCTTTAAGGATATCCCTGCTTCAGCACAGTGATGGAGCCACCTGTGCTGAAGCAGGGGTATCCTTAAAGCCTGACCTGTTGGTGGCTCTTGAGGACTGGAGTTGGCCACCCCTATTCTAAATGATAGAAATGAAATGCAAAAGCAGCAATACACAACTTTCTCCCATTTGCCATTGATGGCTGCAAAGAAGAATTGTATTTGCGTCAATGCACACATATTAGCAGCATGACACCAAGACCCTAAGCAGTGCAGCCAGTTTCATTTTGAGCTCAGAAACTTTAATCAATGAAATAATTGAATTTCACTCCACCCCGTAGCTCTTTTCTTTTTGAAATGAATGTAATCTGTGTTCATTTATAATTTAATTGTCCTTTCTATCTGTGTTTACAATTTGACCTTCTGAGATATTACATTCACTGGACTGCAACTAAGTTTCCTTGCTATAAAATGTAACTACAGAAGGGTTGGGGGAAAAAAGAAAAAAAAACACCTCTATAAAAAAAACTCTACTAAAAAGCAGTGATACCTCCATTTTTACCCCCACTTTTTTTTCAGGGCGGGAAGTGGGAACCGGGGAGTTTTCTGTGGGCTGGACCGCACTATTTTCAGCTCAGACCGTCAGGTTACCGAGATACTTGCCGGTGAAGTTACCAGCATTACTCCGTGGTTTATAGAGGATTTAAATGGCTTCCTATTGGCCCACGGGACTCACAATCCCACTGGAAAGTTTTTTTGTGTGTGCTGATTTTTTGCATTACAGGAAACAGGGGATCCTCTGGTGCTGAACTGTTAACAGCTCTGGGGACCCTCTGGTTGCCAACATAATCACCTGTATACTCACCCATGCTGGTTTTCCCACCAAAAGAAACAATACGGTTTCCAAATCTCGTTGGTACTGCAGCCCATTAGAAAGCCACAATGCCAAAGGGAGCATCGCCACCAAAAAGGCTAAATATCTCAGCAACCGGGGGCTCTCTGGCACTGCAAATAGCACAATTCAGCACGGGGGGGGCCTTGGTTCCAATTATGTTATGATATATATATATATATATATATATATATATATATATATATATATTATATGGCACTCTATATATATATATATATATGTATATATATATATATATATATATATGCAAATATAGCTGTATGCTCATCTGCATGTCTTAGGCAGGTCTGCAACCCTGCCTTTCCCCATTATCACCCAGCATACAGCACTTCCACTGCAGCAAGGGATTCTGGGAAATGACATGCAAATATATATGTATATATATATTTCTAGGATTGCTGCTTTAACCCTTTGAGTGACACAAGAGGTAGTCACTACATCATGAGGTCAGGCGATCCCAGGGGCCCCTATAACATAGTGGCTATATCACGCCCAGGGAGGGTTGTTTTCCCCGGTTAGTTCGCGTCCTGGATTCCGATGGAGTGCAGAACATGATCTGCCCTTTGAGGGAAAGGCACATGAGGACCCCTCCTTTTCCGTTCCCTGAAAAACAGGTGCCACGGTCACATGACCACGCTGTGCCGGAGAGGCCAATGGCGTAACACGTATAGTTATGTTTGATTGCAGAGATCTCCTTATAAGAGTTTCATTTATTTGGCCTGTGATCTAGTCTGTGCTTTTATTTTTTTGGAACAAGAAAACTGTTGTAACATGTCTAGATGTATTTATTGTTATTTTTACAATTATTAATGTGAGGACTAATAATAGCATCCCAACAACTGCAAACACAGGCACTTGGCTCCTATAGTTTTCAACGAGAGAAAAATTATATATTTTGGACACAGTAGCTTATTAGTAGTACAGTAGCTGTTTCACCTAGAGTGAAATAAACTTTTAATTTTGTGCCCTGTTACAGTTTACATATGAGTAAACATGATATGACATGCAGGAGATCCTAGAGCAACAGTCACCTCAATTTGTTGTTGTTTTTTTCCCCCTATTCTGAACTGGGGATGGGTAGTCCTCCAGAGCTGAATCACTCTATTCCCAGCGCCAATGAACTATGGTGTAATAAATATGGCTGGGAATTTAACCAATCTCGAACACAAAGGGTTAACATTGGTTACAAATTGCGTTGAAAATACAAGAACTGTTTTTATGGCCTATCAAGCCGGGCCTCTGTTGTATAGGACTGAGGTTATCTCGAGTCAACATTTGCTTTGGCCAGAGATGGGACTAAAATATTGCTTTCCTGACACTAGAATAAACAAGATCCTTTTAAATGTCCCTTCAAAGACAATCTCAGGGCACGTGGCTAAGAAGGTATTCAAAAGAGTAAATGTATTAAATATGAAGATATCATGGCCCTAAAGAATAGCAAATAGATATTCAAACAAGTTGCAATGAGACGGATGCAATAAGGCCAAACCCTTCATGTTTATGAGGTGGCAAGGGACAGATATCCATTTGTCGCTCAAACTTAGTTGCAAGCCGTTTAAAATTAGACTCGTTCCATTCGGCAAACTCGCCTGAACTTATTGATAACAATTACGTTATTCCAAGTACTATAGGAATAAAGTTATGAGGTCTTTTATATATTGAGGCAGACTTTTTTAAATGTCTCAAGACAGAGTTTTTTCTTTTAGGTCGTAAATGTCAGCCAGAGCTGATTGATGACGACTGGGCTTATGTTGTTTCAATGGGAGAAGAATAATACATAAGTCTTACCCAGGTATTACGAAATCAGAATTTACAGAGGTGTCTTTTGGGATCAGACACATGAATTTTCATCTTTTCTCCACCAGTGACCTCACTGGGAAGAACTTATGATGTGTGGTAACATATAGGGAATTCAGCTATATTTATCCTATTATTTTAAGAAACTGGTCTGCATTTATTATAACTATGTTCTTGTAATAATATATTTTTCTGTAATCTAAGCACTGTATTTTGTGTATATTAAAGCAAAACTTTAATAAGTAGTAGAAAAAAACCGGGAAGTAGACTATGATAAAGAGCCTCCAGAGGAGGACCCACTTTTCGTTCATTTTTTGGCTGTTATGCCTATTAAATAATTACATTTTACCTGCCCTCTGTCTTTTTAGCTGTGCTTAGCCTTTTTCTACCACTATATTACTTTAATAAGTAGTAGTTTGGGTTCTGAATGAAGTACATTTTCGGACACATTTTGTTACAACAGATTTTTGTGTGTTAAGTGCGTAGTTTTTCTTGAATAAACAGAGACCGAAAACCCTGGCAAATATGCTGTATATTTTTTTGCATTTATCTTGGGTGGTGGCAGCGGATATTATTGTAACCGAGTAAGGGGAAATATTATCTAATTTGAAGTACCTTGCGAAGGCGAAAGGTAAGGCAGTGAGTTGGCTGTGTGTATTAACCATGGTTGCCTAAATATCATGTGCTCACAAGTGTGCTGTTTCTGACAGATGGTACCGGTATATTGGGAGGGGAGATATTAGTCATTTCAGGGTCTATGCGTGGAGGAAAGTGACTCAGCTAGAGAGCTGTATATATTCACCCTTGTCCCATATACAGGTCACGTGCTCACAGGCAGTGTTGCCACCACTCCGGGTTTGACCACATATCTCCGGGGTACTGTTTTACCTTGTTAATCTCCGGGTAGCGGCGGCGTGCAGTGGTGTCTCCCGGCATCCTCCGGACATCCTCCTGCATCTCCCCCTGCGACTCCCTCTGTGCGGCGTCAAATGGCCCCGCGTTGCCATGAAAACGAGATGCTCTGTGAAGTCGCTACACGGTGTAACGTTGCCATGACAACGTGTCGCCACGGCACCATAAGGCGCTCTGTTGTCATGGCAACTTGACGCCACGTAACGTCATGACGTCACGTACCGTCCCGTTGTAACGGCAGTGCGGCGTACTTTGACGACGCTCAGCCATGTTCACAGGAGTTGCAGGAGGGTGTGTGGAGGATGCCGGAGGATGCCGGAGTATGTCGGGAGAAGCCGCTGCATGCCGCCAGTAAGAGAATTTTATTTTTTACATTTATCTCCAGGTTAATCTTTAGAACAAGGTGGCACCCTGCTCACAGGTCTGCCGTACGTGACACACGGGTTCCTGAAAAATGCACCCTTTTATTATTAACAGTTAACAGTTAGAAGAAAGAAAATCAAGATGGCTGCTTCTGTCATCCAATGTGCCGTGCCCCAATGACACAGAAAGTGGCCATTAGTCTATGGGAGTGAAGCTGACCCGGTCGCCTTGCAGATTTCCCAAAAGGGAAAACTAAAATGGAAATGCAAAAAATGATTAGCACAATTCAGCAGCTCCAGAGGATTCCCCCAATTCAGATTATGTGGAGAAAAAAAAATGGCTGAGTCATCTGAGCTGAAGCAGGGATATCCTGAAAACCTGACCTGTTGGAGGTCCTTGAAAACTGGAGTTGGCCACCCAGGATATAGATGATTAAATGATTATGCGATGAAAACTCAGATGCACGATTGTACATGTTGAACTCCTCTGAAATGACCTTCTGTGAGGATAGTGAAAAAAGAAAAATATTGTGATAACACGCTAATGCCTTCAAAATTATCAATATACAGGCATACCCCGCATTAACGTACGCAATGGGACCGGAGCATGTATGTAAAGCAAAAATGTACTTAAAATGAAGCACTACCTTTTCCCACTTATTGATGCATGTACTGTACTGCAATCGTCATATACGTGCATAACTGATGTAAATAACGCATTTGTAACAGGCTCTATAGTCTCCCCGCTTGTGCACAGCTTCGGTGCAGGTAGGGAGCCGGTATTGCTGTTCAGGACGTGATGACAGGCGCATGCGTGAGCTGCCGTTTGCCTATTGGGCGATATGTACTTACTCGCTAGTGTACTTAAAGTGAGTGTACTTAAAGCGGGGTATGCCTGTAATTACTGATTGTGAATACAATTTACCCTTAAAATTAAAGAGCTAGGCAGCCTGATAAAACGTGACTGATACAAGACACTTAAATACAATAGAAAATAGAATATCAAGTGCAACACTGATATATAACTGAAAAATAATACGATAATAAAATAATATAAAAAACAGAACATAAAACACAGAATAGCTAAACATATACTGGTGACATTTTAATAAAATACACAGAATCATTTAAAACATAATTGCACAAGCTACTGGTGAACTCCTCCGGGGGGTTAAAACGGGAATCCTACGCACAGAATTGTGGAAGGTAACCAGCATTCAGCAGCATCAGCTGCAAATAACACCATGGGGGAGTGCAGGAAAGGGACTCCGCAGATCTCTTCAGACCTCAGACGCCGCTTCCACGTGTCCCGCTCGTAGCTCACAGACCCGCTGTGAGTGTCGCCTTCGGATGACGCGGTTGTGCATGAGTCGTGTTAGCAAGTCCAAGAGGTAGACTGTGCATCAACGCGCTGGCCACACAGATCTCCAAAAGTCTTTTGGGCAGTAAATTACTACCGCAGATGTTAATGGAGAGTCCACACCAGTGCCAATGATAAGGTTCATGTGCAAGTACCATCCTACTCGTTTCTTGACACTCGGTCACTTCGTCAGAGGAATATGGGTAATTGGAGTACACACACATATATATATATACTCATATAAATGAGAATTAATCAATTAAACAATTACCAATAATTAAATTGTAACCAGCAAGGGCTATTCTGCACTAATAACAAACTGACAAACTTAAAACATATAAACACCATGACATAAAATAAACTATGAACAAATACAAATAAAATGAAATGAAAATAAATGTGTTGGATAGAGTTTAGGATGGTTATATATATATCAGTGTAAAGAATCAGAGGTCTGATAGATATTCTTCGATAGTGAATTCTCCATATATTGAAAAAGAATCATGTTATATTCACCTATTTGGTTATTTAGTTACTAATATGTGTAGAAATATAAAAAAATGAAAAATTAGGGAAAATAGACCTCAAAGCTTAGAGGGATAATACTCAACTAACTAGAAATGCCTGAATAATAATAGTAATTACTTGGTTATTTAGTTAAACCCTTTGGCCAAAGCGTCGTAAGCCTGCATACCAACGTCAAGGTAAACCAAAAATGCAGGTCCTAACACTAAAACTGTGAACCCTTCCTGTTACCTCTGTATGAGGGGAAGGAACTGCTGTGAGTTCTGTCCATTTCAGCAAGTTGCCAGAACCTCCCAAGTTAAAAAGGTGGGGAGGGGCGAGTGACGTTCGAAACGCGTTGGATGGGTCTCTTGTCACATTAAAGTGCCCTTTAAATTATTTTTCTTTTTGGGTCCTTCTTGCCCCGTTTTTGCTAGTGCACTTTTTGTTCTCCATATTCTTTTGTTACTCAATACAATTTAATGGCTCCAAAAATTAGACAGGTTCTGTCAAAATATTGGCCTATTTTATTGAGGGACACCGACCTTGCAGAGATCCTACCCCAAAGCCTTCTATTATTTTTAAGAAGGCGCCAAATCTAAAAACAAGATTCGCTCACAGTTGTCCAAATATAGGCACCAAACGGGATAAAATGTGTAACAAAAAACGTTTTTCACCTGTACAGTATGTACAGCGTGCAAGTACAGTCAAAACCAGACCACATTTGTTTCAAATGTCACACAACAAATATATGACATTAGTGCATTTATAAATTGGCATTCGGTGTTTGTGATTTATTTGCTGCATTGTCCCTGCAGACTACAATATGTAGGACGGACAGGGAGATCGTACCAACAACACATCTATGAACATGTATATAACATCAAAAGGGGTTTCACTACCCATAGTGTGTCACATCATTTCCTAGTACACCATCAGCAAAACCCTAAGGGTTTGGTGTGCCAGGCTATTGAAGTCTATTCAGGTAATTGGCGGGGTGGGGATAAATTGAATGGTATTAGCAAAAGGGAATCATATTGGATCTATGAGCTAAAAACGTTATCACCTCTAGGTCTTAATATTGATTTTGACCTTGGGGCATTTCTAATTAGTTGAGTATTATCCCTCTAAGCTTTGAGGTCTATTTTCCCAAATTTTTCATTTTTTTATATTTCTACACATATTTGTAACTAAATAACCAAATAGGTGAATATAACATGATTCTTTTTCAATATATGGGGAATTCACTATCGAAGAATATCTATCAGACCTCTGATTCTTTACACTGATATATATATATATATATATATATATATATATATATATATATATATAACCATCCTAAACTCTATCCAACACATTTATTTTCATTTCATTTTATTTGTATTTGTTCATAGTTTATTTTATGTCATGCTGTTTATATGTTTTAAGTTTGCCAGTTTGTTATTAGTGCAGAATAGCCCTTGCTGGTTACAATTTAATTATTGGTAATTGTTTAATTGATTATTTCCAATTTATATGAGTATATATATATGTGTGTACTCCAATTACCCATATTCCTCTGACGAAGTGACTGAGTGTCAAGAAACGCGTAGGATAGTACTTGCACATGAACCTTATTATTGGCACTGGTGTGGACTCTCCATTAACATCTGCGGTAGTAATTTACTGCCCAAAAGACTTTTGGAGATCTGTGTGGCCAGCGCGTTGATGCGCAGTCTACCTCTGGGACTTGCTAACACGACGCATGCGCAACCGCGTCATCCGAAGGCGACACTCACAGCGGGTCTGTGAGCTACGAGCGGGACACGTGGAAGCGGCGTCTGAGGTCTGAAGAGATCTGCGGAGTCCCTTTCCTGCACTCCCCCATGGTGTTATTTGCAGCTGATGCTGCTGAATGCTGGTTACCTTCCACAATTCTGTGCGTAGGATTCCCGTTTTAACCCCCCGGAGGAGTTCACCAGTAGCTTGTGCAATTATGTTTTAAATGATTCTGTGTATTTTATTAAAATGTCACCAGTATATGTTTAGCTATTCTGTGTTTTATGTTCTGTTTTTTTGTATTATTTTATTGTCGTATTATTTTTCAGTTATATATCAGTGTTGCACTTGATATTCTCTTTTGCATCTTCCCACATGCTATGAGACATCTATCAAGACTTCAGTGACCTTGTCTGGATTCTAAATGGCTGGACTGTATAATGGTCAGTGATCACATTAGGTGATTTCTAATATTGCTTTTAGGCGCCGGTATTATTTTGTTATTCTGTGAGGATAGGGTACTGCAGGGGGGTGTAAACTGGGGTGGTGCGAGATTCTCTGCGGGAGGTGCAGCGGTTACAGAGGCCCCGTGCGCTTTACAAAGGGATTTAAATTATATGCCAGGGGAGTGGCGAAGGCCTCTGTAACTTCACTTACCTTGGCTTAGGTTTTCATGGTGACGTCAGAACGCCGGAGCACGTGGGGGGGGGGGGAGCCAGAAGGGGGGGGGGGCGCAGTGGAAAAAGATTGCACACCAATGGGGTAAAGAAAGCTCAGTGGAGCGAAACACTGGAAGTGAATCTATTAGGAAGGGGAGAGGAACTGTTGAGAGAGAACTCAGGGTCAGCAGCACCTGCAAGTAGGCTTTGGCATTATCTTATGGCTGTGTGTCCCATCTTAAAGTGTCATATTTAAGTGTTGGGCAGAGTTAACATTGGAGTTGAAATTGGAGGTGAAGACTGAGGAAGATCTGGACTCCGCACAACAACTTTGCAACTGTGAGAACTTTACTTTCTAAACGCTGTGATTATTTGTACTCTTCCTATCCTCCAGTACCTGGGAAGTCTCTCCTCCTGCATCTTACTATGCCCTCCCTATTGCCTTTTCTGTTTACTGGTTTCTCACTCCTTTGTGAATGTCTCTGTTCTCTCCAACTTCCCCACTGCACCATTATTTATACACCTCTCTCCCAACAACTTCTTTACCCCTCAATAAAAAACACCCACACAAATCCTCTATTCACAACCTCTATCTACTACTTCGTGCTACTGGGGATCTCCCTGAAAGCCAGACATACACACTTGTTCTCATTCATGCCTCACTGCCATCTCCACCCATGCAAATGGTGTCAACCTTTTCATTAATACTGACTAACCTTAAAACTCGCCCCACAAATCAAGCATCCCAATAGCCTGCACTCATGGCTATTGTCCCACACCCAGTCACTCCTACCACCCATTGTGGCCAAGCACAGCCATCTACAGCACTTATTCTCTCACCTGCTGTCTCTGTAAGTTCCCCTCAAACCTTAGATTGTAAGCTCTTCGGGGCAGGGATTTCCTTTCCTATTGTATGATTTTTGCTGCACTTATTGTATGATTATTATTCCCTGTACTGTATTCTTTGTGAAGCGCTGAGTACACTTTTGGCGCTATATAAATAAAGACATACAATACAATACATTAGCTGAAAGGGGTCTCGATGTGATGCTGCAAGCGGACAGTACACAGGGTGCCAATTTACACTGACGAAGAGAAAGGGAAAGGAATATTATTAGCACTGGCTAGAGAGGGGGAAATAAAAAAAGCCATAACGGAAGCACAGCTCAAAGCAAACCAAAGCAAAAGGGTGCAGGTTTGCAGTTAACAAGGTTGCCAGGTAGTAACGTGTACAAATGTGTACAATCATAAGCAATTTTTAGTCATGCAAATGGCAAGATAGCACTGAACAAACGCTGCAAGCTGTGGCCCACAAAAAGGGAGCTGCAAACAGGTGAGATCGCTCTAACACCCTCTAAAACTTGTTTAATGATTGTTTCATGTTTTGATCTTATATAGCACTGACGTTGTACACAGCTTACAATCTAAAATGTGGTGCCTGATGCACAGGGAGGTAAAGTGACTCTCCGAAGGTCACAGGCAGAGCTGACGCGGATTCGAATGAGATTCGCCTATTTTTAAGGTGCAACCCAATGTAGTCGGCAAAACAAACAACCTTTTGTAAAAAAATAAACACATTCTAATCCGCTTGCTTAAACAAACCTAAGTGTGCTAATAGCAAAGATTTTGCTGCTTAAATGTTTTGCCAAATTAACTACAAGTTAAAATTCTATGGGGCCTTTGAATGGGGAAGTGTTTGTCAATCACGGTTTTTTTTTCACCCCCTTATCCCCACCCTCTCCTTACCAGATCCCTTAAAGATAAGAGGGGAAGAGGGGGGGGGGTGTCTGTGGATGTGCAAACTCTTGCTGAACACACTCACATCAGACAAAGGGGCATAACCAGAGGGAATCAAAACCCACCCAAGCCTCACTTGGGCTTAGAAAGGACTGCCCCTTTAAGGTAGTTCTCTTACTGCTCAATTATTAAGTTGCTCATTCAGCCCCTTTTAGGTATTAGCAAGACCGATGAGAGGGGGGACCACATCCCCGGGGGCAGCGACAAGCTCCTTACTCCCCACAGAATGAGCCGTGCGCCCTCCCCGCTGTGTCTTACAACACCCCTCACCTCTCCCCCACTCAACAACTACAATTCACTTATGCTATTGACATTTTACCAACATGTTTGTTTAAGCAGCTGAACGTGCTAAGTTAGAGCACATTTTATCCCATTGTGCTGCTATTATCAAGCTTTCACATCTTGCTTTTTTTTTCTTGTGTCTGCCACACTTAATACTTTTACAATTGTTTTTATATTATAATGTTGTAGTAGGGTCCCCCCCTTCCTTGCCTGGGTGAGGGGCAGCTGCGCTGCATTGCCCGCTGATGAGCCGGTGATCTGAGGCTCCGCCGGATCGGGAGAAAGTTGCGGCGGCCATTTCGAGGTTGGCGCCGCCTGTAAGTTTATGGGACTGTGTGCTGCGGCGGCCAGGTTGGGATTGTCAATGCCGGAAGGGGAGGGGCTTAGGAGCAGGAGTTCCTCTGCGGACTAGCAGCCTGCGTGTCAGTCGTCACGGAGCCAGAAAGAGGACGGAAGTGTCCAGGGAGCGAGTAAGCCCCTGGACTAGGCCAGACTTTGCCAGTAGGCCCCAGTTAGGCCCTGATCCCTACTGAGACCAGTATTGTAGGGAAGGCCCTAGATAGGGACCCTCCCTAGTAGGGAGTGACAACCCACACCTAGGGTTGCCAGGTGGCTTGTCCAATGATACTGGACAAAATGGTGAAAGATGCGACGCGTGCGAGAATCGTTGGTGAGGAAGAATGTTATTTATAAATGTTCTGACTGTTACGTAATGCTTTCTAAATTGCACTCCAAGTATTCACCAATTTGCACCAATTTATATTCCGTTTCGTAAAAAATCTGGGGAGAAGTCTTGGAAGGGAGTGCCCTTCTGAGGATTTTTTTTTAGGAAATAGAATATGAAATAGTGCAAATTGATGCAACTGGGTGCATGTTTGGAGTGAAATTTAGAACAAATTACGTAATGGTCAGATCATTTATAAATAACTGACCTGCAGTCATACAGGCCCATGGTGAGCAATACTGCACCCCTCCTCATCCTCCCTCCCACTCCATCCCCCTCTCTCACCCTCTCCCTTCATCCTCTCATTCCTCCTCCCTTCATCCTCTCATCCTCCCCTCCCTACATCCTCTCATCCCCCCCCCCCTGATCCTCTAATCCCCCCCACCCTGTTATTATCACCCCCACAGGACAGCCAGAGAAGACACACACAAAACAGTACAAGTACACACACACAGGACTGCCCACAGGATGGGTCTGCTGGGGTTGGCGTCCTGGGCACGGTGAGTCAGGGGGCCCGGCCATCTGATGAAAAAAAAAAAAAGGTCATAAAAAAAAAAGTCGATCCCTGTGCGAATCAGCAGAGCAGAGGTCTTGGTGTGCATGCGCAGGGAAGCAGGGTGTCCAGTCTGCTCCTTGTAGGCCCGTTCCACCCTGCTCCCAACGTGTGATGGAGGGAAAGTGCCGTGGCAAGCCCGCACCTGCTAACCCGGTTCCCCCTGCGCCCGCCAACCCAGATCCAACCCGCGCCCGCCCACCCACCAACCCATCTCCCCCCGCACCAGCCTTCTGCCCCAGGCAGCAGACATAGGGACCAGGGGCGGGGGGGGGGGGAAATGCTCCCGTGGGAATTAGCCCATCAGTCTCGCATCCCCTCAGCCTACCTCCCACCCCCCCCCCCAGCTCAACTCCCTAGCCCTCCCACCCCCCCCCCTCCCAGAGCCTACCTCCCGCCCCAGGCAGCAGCCACGGGGATCGAGGGAAGGGGGAGAAGCGTGGAAAAAACAATGGACAAGCGTCTGGCGGGCAGGGAAGCAGGAAGCAGCACCCACCCGGTCAACGTCAGTCACTCACCCAGGCAGTCACACAACCCACCCAGGCAGTCAGTCACCAACCCTGGCAGTCAGTCAGTCACCCACCCAGGCAGTCAGTCATGTCACCCAGGCAGTCACCTATACTTAATCCCCCCCCCAGGCCTATACTTAACCCCACCCCCAGGCTTTTGTCACCTTGGATGTAGCATTGGGTATCTTTGTCTTTTGTTGAAAATATTGAAATAAACAGATTGCATTGTAATGTTTTTTTCCGTATTACAATAAGAAGAAAACAGTTAAATAAAAGTTGCGTGCTAAATTTTTTTTTCATGGTAGGTGCGCTATGGGTGGATGGGGGGGGGGGCGGGGCCCAGCTCTTTTCATTTGTCCTGGGCCCCATGATTTCTGTTGACGGCCCTGCACACACAAACACACACACACACACACACATAACAAATTAACACATGACACAGACAGGACACAGACTGACCTCTCTCTGCTACATACTTTTCCTCCGCTCTTTGGCCCCACCGCCCCAGGCTCCTGCCACCTCCTCCTGATTGGCTGCTGCTGTGTAATGCAGCCAATCAGGATGGAGGAAGCTGCCCAGCCCCCTAGCAGGAGCAGCCCCGCTCTATCCCTTCTCAGGGGAAATCCCGCGATTGGTTACTATGTCCGGAGAGGTAATACCGGACACATACATGTCCCTCCCCCCCACCACGACCCCACACACATACATGTCCGGTATTATCTCTCATTTTTTACCTGACAGAGTAAGCAAATACCGGACACCTGGCAACCCTACCCACACCACTGTGCAGTCGGACGGACATCCGCGCAGCGACCTGCGGCCTTCAGAAGAGAGCGCACGTGGCAACCACAGTAAGGCGTGAGAGGAGTTTTGCAGACCCCGCATTGTGGGACCACTAATGCGACTGCTAACAGAGGATCCCCCTAATTCCCTGGTGTTAGCCCGGAAGGTACCCATCGTGTACCACCACACGCCATGGATGGAGTGTGCTCCTGGGACTCGAGTGTGCTCCTGTGACTGGAGAACACTGTGTTACAACACTGGTATTATTGTTATTGTATGATTCATTGTTATTGTGTTTATGAGCAGGGACCTGCTGGTAAAATATATTGTTTTTACTATTGCTGTGTGTGTTGTGGTAATTGCTTTGTATTGGTTCCTATGAGGAGTCATCCCGCTCAGCCAGGGATCCTCATAGGTGGAGGCGCTGCACTGCGAGATATAGTACCCCAGGCTTCCCAGAAGCGGAGACTTTGGCCTCCTGTGAGCCTCACAGGTAACAGCAGCACGCCTAATCGCCCGCGGTTTCCCTTAGGCATACGAAAAGTGGGTTAGAAATGTATATAGCCAACGACATAAAAAGGTGAATAATGCAAGTGTCTGCTACAGGGAAACCTGTACAATGACATTTGGGAATTCAGTGTATGACTCTCCCTTTAGCTACCACATAACATCCTTTAGAAATATTTTCATGTGTATATTTTTCACAAGATAGACTAACACACGCACCCCAAGCCCTGAGGACATATATTTTAATAATTGCTGCTCAGGTCAGCCAAGACTTCAGAGGACACATTTAAACACATCTATAATATGCAGAAGAATGATCCCAAGTTGTAAAAAAAATCAGATCAAGTGTAAAATCAACATATTTCAACCAAAGTATAAAAATGTACGCTTTCAATAATGGTAGATGTGTGGCTGAAGGGCTATAGGAATAGTTAACCCATTCACTGTTTCCTCAACCTCTTCTATTGACATTAAAAATGTGTTATTATTTGGTGAACAACTGTGCAAAAAGAGCAGAGGAGGAGGCCTGATTTTCTGTAAAAGGACACATTGGCACATTGACAAACCAATGAGGTTTGTGGTTTTTGATAGCAATAATAAGCATGCCATATACAAATGTAATGAGATAGCATTAGAACAATCTTTGCTGGAGACGACGGATTTAGGAATGTTCATAGGAAACTGATTTGATTGAGCAAGAGTACTCAATTTAGGCCATTGCAGGAAAGGATACTAGCATGGATAAAATAATGATTAAAGGGAGGCAGCAGAGTATAATGCTCTGCATATGTATATACTGTGTGTGTATATATATATATATATATATATATATATATATATATTGACCTTTAATATGGGATACTGTCCTGGCTACCTAATCATAAAAAGAAAAAAAGATAGTGAAACATGGAGGACCAAATGTAATATTACTCATTATGGGGTGTTGGCACAAGATGGTTATATCAGCCCTATTTTTTGCAAGGGAACATGCCTGTAAAATTAATACAAGGCTACTTGCAGAGATTGGAGGAAAGACGATGTCATAAGCAAACATTGCGAAGTGTTGCTGGAATAATGGGCAAGTAGAATGTACTACTCTTGGAGACAAAAAAGACAGTGGGTACATTTAGAAGATAAATAATTTCTTCTTTGAAAAAGTTTCAAAGAATATGTCAGTCAGGTTAAAATATTGGCAGATTACTGTCAGAATATAATTGCCATCTACAGGAATAAAGATTCCACCATTTAGTAAATATCTAGTCGCAGAAAACCTTGTTTATTTAAACTGTTCTTTCTGAAGACCAGTATTTTACGTTTTACTGTTTTGTAAAAAAAAATGTGACATTAAAACTGTAGATCTTTTTAATGCAAGGTTTTACGTGAAAACCAGAATTGATGGCATTATTTGTAGAATATCTTTTGGTACTTTATGAAATTATTTTGGTATATTTAGGTTGGATTCATTATTTGGGAATGAAATAAATCAGTTACAGTAGGAGGGTTTTTAATTACATTTTTTTTAAATTTAATTAGGGGAAGGATGAGCAGAAGAGCTAATTTGAGTAGAACTGCTTGTGTACAAATACTTTTTTGACTGCAAGGATTTATTTCAGTGGGTTGGTGTACCTATGTCAGCAACTCCCTCTGCCCTCGACCCTCACATTATTGCTTTTCTTTTTTTCCCCTTAAATGTGCTATTTTTAATCCCTTGGATACTGAAATATTTAAATTTTTATTTTTCTACCTGTGGGAGAAAGGGAGAGGGAGGGAAGTAAAAATTAGCCACTAGGGTTGCAAAGATAGACAACATGGTCCCAAAATAAAGCTGACCTGGTGGTCATGTTGAGTTCACAAAACAGGGAAAAAAAATTAATTAAAATGTAAATATCTCAGATAACAAAACAGTTAAAAATAGAATGTTTTAACTATGGATGACATAACATGAAAACCAATCAATGAATAATCAAGATAGTCTTTGTAAATACTGTGTTTTTGATATGGTGTTCTCCATTTGTATTCCTAAAATTCTTAATAATAATAATAATAATAATAAAAAAACTTTCGAAGATGTGGACACATTAAGAAACCCACACTAACCAAAATGTATCAGCATTATTGAAACCTTTGCTTCTACAGTGTCATTTCAGTTTTACACATAATAGTTTCACAAAACCTTATGACCACTGTCACCCGGAACAATCAATCTCAATCTATCGCTGTATTATGTGGATTTTTCAAAACAACGTGTAAATTAATTAGAAAGATAATGGTTCTCACCCAAGTTACTGTATTAACTTTAAGCAGCAGTTCCCTCTCCCTTTGTCCCACCCCTTTTTTATTACTAGGATGGGAAACAGAGGGTCAAGCTCGGAGGACCCTCAGGCTCACAAGATACCTGTCAAAGTAGCACTGGTATGTACATATGGTAAACCCATTCTCTTCAGAACTTGTGTTGTCAATTTGATAACACGTGGACGAAAAGCTTTGCTTATGTGTGCAGGTATAACACAATTAGGTGACCATCGTTTCAAGAGTTCCATTGACCCAGAATTGATATAGTAGGGAGATGACATGAATAAGTCAATAAGTTGCATGTTTATTGTAGTAATTTACAAAAAATTGGCTCATGTCTTCACCGTAGGGAGGGTTTTCTTAACCCATTCTCTTTTGTTTATAACAGATTCAAATTTCAAGCAAATTTGATTAGTACAATTCTGTAATCATTGAAAAATCAGACACTGTGATGTCAGAGGACTTTTATGAAAGGGATAGTAATTGTCTCCTCAATGCCAGTGTATTCTTTAATCACCCCCTCTGTGTGCAATCAAGATTTGTGGTTTCAGCAACTCACCAAACTTATTTCAATCAAAAAGTACTGTGTTCAGAAAGCCATAAAAATGCGGAGATCTCGAAACGTTTCTTCTGCTTCCATTAGTGAAATCAAATTGATGTACAGTGGCAAAGAGGCTCCAACCTATAGTATTGTTTCTATTATGTTACAGGAAGCCGTCTAGTAAACAGGACTGCCATCGGGGGGGGGTTGAAAATCAGGACAACTGTACCGGGCTCAGCAGCTCATGACAGAGCATCCCTTGACTAAGCTATATGCAGCAAAATGCGTAGGGACACCTGTGACGGTGCTCGCCTCCGATCAGGAAGCGGACCCGCAGAGCTGAGGTAGGGATGCAAATTAACTGACCAGAGCCCAGGGACAGTGTCCTGTTAGAGTATCCATAGTCGGTAAGTAGGCAGGAGGTCAGGGCTGGCAGCAGTGGTGCAAAGTCCTGGCAACAGGCAAAGGGTCGGGGCAGGTGGCAGGCAGCGAGGTCGGGGTCACGGTCCGGGGTCAGCAACAGGGATTCCAAATGAACAGGCTAGCCACAGCAATAGGCAAGCCACATGGAAGGCTCAGGAACAGGGAAGGCTCAGCAACTAGAACCCAAGGTGGCCAGGACAGGGAAGGCTCAGCAACTAGAACCCAAGGTGGCCAGGACAGGGAAGGCTCAGCAACTAGAACCCAAGGTGGCCAGGAATAGGGAAGGCTCAGCAACAGGGAAGGCTCACAAACAAGGAAGGCTCAGCAACTAGAACCCAAGGTGGCTAGGATAGGGAAGGCTCAGCAACAGGGAAGGCTCACAAACAAGGAAGGCTCAGCAACTAGAACCCAAGGTGGCCAGGAACACGGGGAAACAAATACCATACTCAGACAAGGGCTGGAAGTTACTGGCTGCTATTTAAGCACTTGAACAGGTGCAGCCAATATAGCAGGCTGCCAGTAATCAAAATGACCGCAGCAGGTAAGGGCAGGTTCCAGCCAAAGCCTGGACTCGAACCCTTACAAAACCTGGTGGTGCTGCTCCATCATCGTCAGTGGGACGTCTAGGCAGAAGCGATTCTAGGAGTTTCCAGACGAGGGAAGTGAACAAGCCATTGTTTAATTGACAGGGACAGGACCGTGATAAAAGACTCACTTCTTCTTTAAATGTGAGTGAGAATTGTGGGCTTTAATTGTTTTTAATACATTACACGAAGAACCCCATACTTCAAGGATATGGCTGCAGCAAGAGTATATGGACTATATATATATATTTTTTTTTTTCTTCGTGGGAAAGCCTGGGTTGAGCACAGATTGTTTTCTTATTGTAAAGAATGAAATCTGCATCGAAAAAAGAAAAAAAAACACGTAACAAGCTTTTTCTGTGAACTACATTTAAGATGTCAAAGTGAGGGTGACAAGCACAGAGCAAATGTGAGGAATTACTTCTCCACAGAGAGTGTGGTGGATTGAAAGAATCTTGTCCAGATCCTGCCATGGGCATATGCTGACTCTGCTAAGCTGGAGAACTTTAATCACTGTAGAAAATGTAGAAACTCGTGGACTTATGTAGATAACATTTGATTGGACTTACAACAAGTGGTCAACGTTTCAGTCCCATCTTGGACCTTTTTCAAGATAAAGAAAACAGTGGCACTGCTCTGCTATTTATACACCAGATGCCCAGGAAAGGGACGGGGGAATGAAGTGACAATGACGCCAAACAAACTTGTGTATTTGGTTAATATGCAACTGACCAAAATTTAATTTGTAAAACAGAAAAAAGCAAAGCACCTACAGTAGAGGCAACGTTTATTCTAACATTTGTCGTAAACTAGCCGGGTTACATTCTGGGTATGTGCTGGGTATGTGTTGGGTATGTTCTGGGCTAGTTTGAGGCACGTTTAAGGCATTTCTGCATTGACTAACGACCCATAGGATTAACACAGCAGGGGTCCCTGGCACTCCAATTCAGTTTGAATGGGACTGCCAGGGACCCCCGCTGTTAATCTGATAGGCCATTAATCAATGCAGAAATGCTGGGGCTAGTTTAAGGAAAGTTTAAGGCATGTATTCAGAATGTACCTGGGTGTTTCCTGGGTTTTTTGGGGAATTGCCACTGGTTTTTGTTCGAATAAGAGTTGCCTCTACTGTACATTACAGAAGTGAATGAAAAATGTGCGATTAAATAAATAGTAAAAACCAATGTGTCATGTAATCTAAATGTATTGTTAAGATCAATAAGCTACAGTGAAAAAATGAGAAGTGTATTAGGTGTGTCTACAGTATAAGCCTCGTGTTATGGATTAATAATAGAAATAAATATATAACCGATGCTAGCATCTGGTGCCTATAGAAATGTAGTCAGCTGGTGCATTGCTGATTAGATAGATGTAGCCAACTGCATGAAGAATTAAAGGTAACACACCTTGCTGTATACATAAATATACTTGCTATTGTAATACATCTTACTAAAAGAACAGATTGTTCAACTGTCATATATTCCAAGTAATAAATATGTACATAATAGTTATTAATATAACATAACTGATAAGACATGTCTAATTGCTGCATTACCCAGTTAAATGCTGGTCAACTCCTTCCCCTACACTCTCCCCTCCCTCCGCTATCACTCAATTACCCCCCTCTCACTCAATGCTGCTCCCTCAATCCCCCCCTCCTAACACTCATTCCCTACCAACCCTAGCCACACACACACATTTGCCCCCCCATTCCCCCCACAATGCCCCCACAAAATGCATACAACACTATCCCCCCCCCCCCCCAAATACATAAGCAAACACTATCTCCCCCAAATACAAACAGGGAGAGAGGCGCCCTGCATGGGAGAGAGGCAGGCCCGGCAGGAGACCTGGCGTGGAACAGAGACCCGCAACAGCTAGTGATAGAGCCAGGGCCTGGTGTCAACCAAAGGTTCGGCAGTCATTAACCAAATGGTGCCAAGGCAGATATTATTGCTAATGGATTTGGTGTTTTTGTGCCAGAACCTGGCAAAATGTAAACGTTACATTTACAGGCAAGCGGGTGCACTACAGTTTAGCCTCACCAGGAACCATCGGCTCTACAGAGTTCTGGGGGGGTTGCTGCTTTAATTTTTTACCCAGTGCAGAAAAAATACTTTCTTTCCTGCCTGAGAACAGTTTCACAATCATAAGCGTTAATCAGAACTCAACTAAATCCCATCAGTAGCATACTGTAAGCATTCATTCTTTACATGCTGGTGGCTGTGATTTGTTTTTTTACTGATGCATTAATATAAGCGATTGCACAGGACGTTACTAAGTATACTGCTTATTGTCTTAACTAAGCTTTAATTGAAAGTAGACATAACAATCAATTTACAGGAAAAACTGAGTATTGTTTACCATGCTGGTCTATATTATTTGTTTACATTGTAAAAACGTTCCTGACATCTTGGGCCTGACAAGCTCTTAAACACGACCAGGAAGAGCAATAGCGGGATAAAAGTGACGCAACCAGTTTTTTTTCTCTCCTAGACATCTCAGGAATGGATAACAAGTCCATATCCAATTTACTTTCATTACTTAAATTGCTCCCATTACTTTCATTTCCTTGAGACTGACATAGTAAATGGACAAGGGAGCCAATGTAGCTGTGACACCGGATACGCCAAGGTCTCCCGAGCACAGCGTTAACTCTTTCACTCTCCAACAGGCTCAGAAACCTGCCAGTGACTGGTGTGGCTTCATTTGTCACTACTCCTGGGGCCGTCCCTGAGATTACTATAAAAAAAACCACTGTAATAAATGTAATAAAACACTTTCTCTACACACAAACATACATATATATATATGTATATATATATATATATATATATATGTTTTGTCTGTGTGGGTGTATATGTGTATATTGCGTGTGTGTGTCTATGCACGTGGTTGTGCGTGCATATTGTGTGTGTGCATTAATGAAAATTGACAGTAACAAAATACATTTTTGAAGACGTACCATTACATGACTTCCGAATCCTTACTAGCTAATTATTAAAAGTAACATGAAACAGGATAGTGGTCAGCGCAAGCTGTCGATCTCAGAGATTAGAAAGACAATAATGAAAGGCAAATAGTTAACACCTCAAATATTAAATATTCCCACAATATAATAGGGGGATGGGGGGGGGGAGCAGGGGGGGGGATGGGTACCAGGTGAGGAACCTGACGAAGGATTAATTTGCGAAACGCGTAGTTCCCTGCCGGTGCTCGTTGTTCTTGGACCCAGACGGCAGCCGTACTTCCGTCAAGACTCCCTGGTACCGGTCCCGCAGTCGGACGCGCCCGCGGGAGCTCACCGGGAAGCAGTGGATCTGTCGGAAGGATTCGTGGCTGCACTGGGCTTTTATGCTGTGTGAGTGCTTTATGTTTTTATTATCTATTAAACTTTTGGCATACGCTAATCCTGGCTCTGCCCATTTTTTACACTTGGGATTTTGGGAGAGGAGTCATCCGCTCACCATACCTATTTAGGGAACACTGAGAGGACGTGTCTGATTTTGAATACCATCCGACATCAGACTGACATCTAAGGATCATCACTCTGAGGGAAGGGGCTCACACAAGGCCGTGTGAGTTGATTCCTATAGATCTATACCCATCCCTCCCCCCCTGCCCCCTCCCCGCTCCCCCTATTATATTGTGGGAATATTTCATATCTAAGGTGTTAACTATTTGCCTTTCATTATTGTCTTTCTAATCTCTGAGATCGACAGTTTGCGCTGACCACTATCCTGTTTCTTATGCTATATTGTAAGAAGATCTGAGGTTGATCTTCTTTGGGTCAAGCTGCAAAGATTGTGAAAGGGCTAGTATACTTTCCATTTACTAGTTTTGATTGTGTTTTATTTATAAGCACGTTATACCATTTAGGGAGCGCCCCAGCTTTGTTTTGTTCTATTATTTATCCTATGACCTGATGAGGCTGACATCAGTTTTTTTTCAACTGTTTATTTATAAGATGTTTTAGGGTACAGAAGAGAAAAAAAAGGATGGGGGGGGGGGGGGCTGAAGCATTAAAGGAACCCTCATATATGCGTGGTGAAACTACACAATTTTCTTTTTTTGCATCTTACTTCCCTAAGACCGAGTCCATGGTTATCGCGACCAAGAGGCATATCATTTATGAGGCTGTACGTAGAGCGTGCGGTTACGTGCGCAACCCGAAGTGCCGGCGCTCGCGCTGCGCGAGGAAACAAATAAATGTGTTTCCTCGCGTGACGGCCAGGTCACACCCAATGAGGGCGAATCAGCTCCGTGACATCACGGCCGCGCCCCCCAACACGCCTCCTCGTCGCTTCTACCCGGGCCACTGATCGCAGCAGGTAAAGGCACGCGTTACGCGCACAGTAGCGCATAATCTCACACCATGGACGCGGCCTTAAAACGTCTTTCATTTAAAAGGTGGTCAAGAACCCTGTTTACAACCAGATATTTACAGAGTGTTACCAAATAAAATACAGTCGGAATCAAAATGTTGCAGAAAGAAGCACAAGATTCATATTAACCCCCTCAGTGTCTTAATGACGTACAACGTACATCATGAAAAATGCCACCCCAGGGGCACATATTAAAGTGGCTTTTGCTCGGTGCGTCACGATAACGTACTACACTGAAGTGGGAGGAGGGGGAGCTGCCCCTTGCCCTTCACATCTGATCCAGTCGCCAGAACACAGAAGGATCAAGTGATCGCTCTGAAGAGTGGTCACGTGATTAGGAAGTGCCGAAGGGTCCGGGGGGCCACAGAGGTGGCAGAATCCCCATGGCACTGCAGGGGTTAAAATAATACATCCCAAAATAATGTCTTCAAGTCAAACAGGTAGAGCTGCCCGTTTCAGGAGCCAAACTGCTGCGATATGTTAATATGTCAGGATTTTCAGTGCCTGCGCGGCTCATTGAGTAACGACACGGATTCTGTAAGCAATGACTGAGCTTGAAGCAGAGGAGCCTGGTTCAATGCCTGGTGTCGGCTCCCTGTGACCTTGGGCAAGTAACTTTATTTCCCTGTCCTTCAGGCACCAAAATCATCTGGGCAGGGATTGTGTCTGTAACAATCCTACAGTATGTGCTGCGTACCTCTTAATTGTGACACACTTTGAGTCCCACCGGAAGGAAAGTGCTATGTGAAATAAAGTTGTTATTAAAGAAAATCTGACCGCTCAGCAGCCCATTTGTAGTGATAACATACCAGCCCACTCACTTTCAGACATGCTGTAATAATCCCGTCCTGGCTCCATATTCCCATTTGACAGTCGGGTATAGTAATATGCGATCTGAAGAAAGAACGCCCAGCATCTTTACCACACTATTGACACTGGAGTCAGTAATCTGGTGTGAAAGAGATTTGAGAATGATTGTTGCTTTGATTTGCTGATTTATTTTTAATTTTTTTACGATTTGGCATGCAGGTTAGAGTTGTTTCTGTAGTATAGATTAATTATGTTTACCTACTTCGAAATGACAACCACGTGGGAGATTTTATGTTGTGTTGAGCAAATGGGAAGACTGAGGAAACTGTAACAACATTTCTATTTACTTTTCAGCAGAATTACGCTTTCCACAGAATTGAAAGGGGTCATACTGTATATATTCTGCAGTTTATCTATGTATATCTTTATTTATATAGCGCCTGTAGTTGTACTCAGCACTTTATAAGAGCGATAATACAGTACAGAGAATAACAACACAATAAGTGCAACAAACAAAATCAGACAATAGGAAAGGAAATTCCTGCCCCGGAGAGCTTACAATCTAAGTGGTATGTTGGGAGAGTTAGAGACAGCAGGTGAGGGAATAAGTGCAGTAGATGGCAGTGCTTGGCCACAACGAGAGACTGTGGGTGAAGAATAGTAGCCATGAGTCCAGGCTATTGAAATGCTTTGTTTAAGAGGGGATTTTGAAGTTTTGTCTTAAAGGTGGGGAGAGAAGGTGCTTGGCGTATGTGTTCTGACCAGGTGCAACTCCAGATATTTTCTTACAATAGTGCTTTAAAGAAGTAATCTATGCAATATCCTACATGTGTTTTTTTTTTTTTTAAATAAATCAGTTCTGTAGTATTAGATAATACTTGCTACTTTTTATCATTTTAAAATTCAATTCTTAATGCAATTTTTTATGAGTTTTAATATACTGAGCATCTTTTGATTTCTATAGCAGCCTTTAGCCACCTCCCCAGCAGTGCAAGATCTTTGTAACACTTTTGTGATCATTTGTTGCCAATATTCCCAGCCGTTTGAGCTGAAAACTGTAACCATAGATAATGTTACCTTAGTAATATCACAATACATTGTAGCTGGTGAGTTACACTGACTGAAGGATTGATTGAAACGGAAAGGCGGCCATTTAGTGAACCCTGGGAAGGAGGAGCTTTGCTCATCGATCACAGGAGAAAAAAATCTATCAGCAGCTTAGGTCATTTGTTTTCAATAAAGCTATGCAAATTCTGCATATATTAAAACAAATATATATAGGGTTGCAGACCTGTCTAAGACATGCAAATGAGCATACAGTAATATTTCCATTGTATATATAATATATATATATATATTTTCTTTCTTTAAACGACTTTGCTTTAAAGATTGTATCCCACCAGTGTGGGAGGAACATGAACCTCATTGAAATCCAGTGTATATCTTTATGTGCGAATGGATGCAGTTGTGCTGCTTCACCCCAGGGATAACCTAAGCCAGCCAGTAAAATGTTGCTTCCCACTCACTTGGTAACTTTAGGAATTCATTGGCACCTTCAGTTCTGGTACAAAAAACAGTGCGCTGATTGAGCCACCTGTGCTGAAGCTGGGACATCCTGATAATCTGACCTGTTGGGCGGTGGGGGTGCTTGAGGACTGGAGTTGAGCACCCCAGAGTTAGACAAAATACCTATTTCTCTGGAATTGGTTCAGTGTTACTTAATCATGCTTTGCCACTTACCTAACTCGTTTGTAAAGGCCTCTGGGTTTTGTAGTTCAAATGTAACAGTTAAGAAATCAATTTGGACTAAAGCAAACCCCGCTGACGCATAAGCCATGATTATCCCCATGGTGACCCTTTACTTATGAACTGCTGTGGAGTTAATTGTTTTTTTTTTCCCCCTAAAGGGGTATTAGATGCATGGAACAGTTTTCCAGCAAAAGTGTTAGTGTCAAATAGTGTACA
This sequence comes from Ascaphus truei, assembly GCF_040206685.1. NCBI lineage: Eukaryota > Metazoa > Chordata > Amphibia > Anura > Ascaphidae > Ascaphus > Ascaphus truei. The sequence continues at coordinate 350,932,663 of NC_134484.1, forward strand.
GCAGAAAGAGTACAAAAATAAATTCTCCAATTTGCAATCTATCTTTTTTTGAAAAACATGGCAAAAATAAATAAATTGCCAACCATAAAGTGAATATATGCCAGGCCAGGGGGCCCTCTGCATACTGCCGCTTGTACAGAATTCTGTCAACAAATAGAGCAATTCTGGCAAGATTTGTGAGATTTTGTGAATTGTAAACTTTAGCGTGAAATGCAAAATGTAGGTGGGGAAAATGCTAAAAGTTTAAAGACATCCACACATCCCTAAAACCCTTATTCTATATACTCTGATTAGAGCTGAATAGAGATTTTCAGCCGAAAACAGCCCAACGGCTGCTTCGGCATATATAGATTTTTGGGAATGTATTGCCCTGGTAACTCACAGACAGCAATGTTTCTGTTTTCTATTTATTAAGTTTGGTTACATGTTATGGACAATGTTTTTTTCATGCTTGGAACAATGGTTCTATTTGTGTTAGTTTGCTTTGGCGGGGTGGAGAGGGGGAGAGGAGAAGGGGAATGTTTATTTAATGCTATGCAATATTCTCTGTCTAGTTTGTCATCATACATAGGCCCGGGCCATAGAGGGGTGGGGAGAGCAGAGGCGCGCTAACGCTGAGGCTCGCCTGCTTCAGTCAGCGCGATTGCACGGACTTGCAGGCGAGCCAGCGTGCGCGGGGGGAGCCGGGGGGAGGTTGTTGGAGGCGGGGCAGTGACGTCGCTGGGCCAATCGCCCGCGACGCACTGACATCAATGTCACGGCGCTGACGTCACGGCGCCGTGACGTGGACGCTGCTGTGCTGTGATTGGAGGTTTTCAGCCGACAGCGCGCTGAAAAACAGCTTGGCGCTCGGCTGAAACCTCCAACTCCTCAGCACGCCTGCGGACGCTCGCATGAGCCCCCTCTCAAGGCATCCTCATTGAGGATGCAGGGGCTCAGCGCGGAGCGTCCGCACGCCTCAGCACGGCTTGTCCATCTATGGACGCAGCCAGAGAAGCACCTTCAACTTTCCCACCTACTTTACAGTATAATGAGAAAATCCGCACCAAAAGTAAGCCAATGTTTAATATTGCTTTCTCATGCGCAGAAGCAAGCAGCCACACACCACAATAACACAAGACATAACATTACATCAATGCAATGCTCAAAACATCAGCAAAAATGATTTTTGGGTAGGACGTACACATCTTTCCAATCATGATCACCAAAGGCTTGAAAGCTTTCGGATGTAGGCAATTTAGGAAGTAAACAAATGCATTTTCATCTTGTTTCCCTTAGCGTTAAGATAATTTGCTCCAATTTGGTCCTGTGTGCTTGTAATTTAGAGAAATGCTAATAGGAGTTATATAGCATGCATAGTATAATTGGACGTGTCATAAACTATGCATTATACGCTTCTGTGCATACGTTTTCTCATTTTTTTCCGCATTCAAAAATGATGGGCTAGATTTACTAAGCTTGTCAGCCTATTTAACGTGAACAATAACATAGTATTCGTTCAAGCAAATAACGGTATTAACCAGAATTTATTCCTGTAAAAAGCATGGTTTTATTTATTGTAAATGACATGCAAATTAGATCATAGCCTTAAAGGTAGTCATCCACCATATTAACGAAGCTGTGTTAAAGTTAACCCCAGGTAATTACTTTTGGGTCACTCCAGGCACTGAAATAGGGCTTTTGCTGGAGAGTAAGGCTAGGTCCCGCTGGTGACAGCAGCGCGTGCCTCTCACATGCCTCTCAGCCTTACCTCCTCACTAGCAGGCCCCGGTGTCTCCGCGTTTCCTAACCCTCTTTGTGCTGTGATGCGTCAGCCAGCAGGGGATACAACTGGATTGTGTTCCCGGGCGGCGACTCTGTCACATGGTGCGCCGGGTGCCAATCAGGGGCTAGCATATCTGTGCTCCCGGCTTGCCAGGTGCTACTGCGGATTCATTTTTGTTTCCCCTATTTTCATTTCCAGTCCATCATTAATAGTCATTCTGGGGGTCCTATCATCCACAGGTATAACCATAATGAGCACCGGTTTGACCGCTGGATGTTTCCCATCGGTGAGTTTTGTTTTGAAGCTGTCCTCTTTGGTCTGTGAATCATCATGCTCATAAATAATACTGGAACTCTCCTTGATGTCCTCCAGATGGGAGCTGTTCACAAGCACAGTGCCATTGGTAAGCTGGTTTACAATGTGCCCGTGCTGTGGGGGTTTTGTGATAATGAATATGAGTTCATCTGCTGGAATGTCTGCATCTGCGGCATTGAGGCTAGGGGTGTCAATGACAAGACTCTTTCCTTCCATGGCAACCAATCTCTAGTATAAATGTCAGGCTTTTCATCATTGGCTGGAATAATTACAATATTTATTTATTTATAAAATATTTTACCAGGAAGTAATACATTGAGAGTTACCTCTCGTTTTCAAGTATGTCCTGGGCACAGAGTAAAACAAATAATACATGGTTACAAATACAGTTACATAAATGAACAGGGTATACATTATATACAAGACATTGCGTGCACAGTTAAAGAAAATATATATTATGAGCGTATGAAACAGTTACAGACCAGGTTAAAATGTGAGACAGCCTTAGATTTGAAAGAACTTAAGCTGGTGGTGGATATGAGAGTCTCTGGTAGATTGTTCCAGTTTTGAGGTGTACTGTAAGAGAAGGAGGAACGTCCGGATACTTTGTTGAGCCATGGGACCATGAATAGTCTTTTGGAGTCTGATCTCAGGTGATAAGTGCTGCATGTGGTAGAGGTGAGGAGCTTGTTCAGGTAGCTGGGTAGCTTGCCCGTGAAGAATTTAAAGGCAAGACAGGAAAGGTGAACTTTGCGCCTAGACTCTAGTGATGACCAATCTAGTTCTTTGAGCATTTCGCAGTGATGTGTGTTATAGTTGCATTGGAGAACAAAACGACAAATTAAATTGTAGAGGGTGTCAAGTTTGCTAAGGTGGGTTTGAGGAGCCGAGCCATATACTATGTCTCCATAGTCAATAATTGGCATTAGCATCTGCTGTGCAATAGGAAAGAAATGTTTCTGGGACAAGTATATTCCATCAGAGCAACGGAACGTGAACGTGTCTTCCACAGGCTCCACGCCTTTGTGGATGCTTTGTACATAGTAAATATGCCCCACTCTGATATCTTTTAATGTAAATGCCCTAAATGGCTGCGCCCATCCGTCCTGTTTTGGTCCCGCCCCCCGCTGGCAATATTTGATCATGTGACAGCCCCATAATCAATCAAATGCCAGTAAGCCCGCGATACCGCCGCAAAGCGAAATATAACTTTTGCTAGCGGCGACGGGTGACGTCACCCGTCGCAGGCACTATATGTGCGGCCTTAGGCTACGGCCCCGCTGCACGCGCACCTGCGAGGCTGGCAGCGCGTGCAGCAGAGTCCCCCGGTCTGCAGTGAGCTGCAGGGAGAAAGACAGTGGGGGGGGGGAGTGACGGCGGCGCGGCCATGACGTCACCCAGCAGGTTCGCCCTCATTGGCTGAACCGCTGTGGGGCGTGGCCTAGCGCTCCGTCGCGAGTCCTGATCTCAATTCTCTTGAGAGCAGGAGAAACTGTCGGCGCAGTGTGGCGTGGCGGCCCCCCCTGCCATTGTGGGGCGGCTCTTGTCCCTGCAGCATCCGCCACAGCGGGCGCTGCAGTAGCCAGCAAAGACATGGCATTAGCCTAAGAGAGGACTTGGCATTAGCCTCAGAGAGGGGGGAGAGAGAAACCTTTGTCAGGATCTCATGGGACTAATGTCACGCTATTTGAAGATAAAGCAGCATTAATGACCTTAGTGAGTAAGGCGTTCACTCAGGCCATATAACGTCTGTTCTTGTGTTGGGTAACATCACGTCACTGATTTATTGGAGCTGAGTGAATCTAGCCCTAAGCCAGGCTTTAGGTGCCACTTACACTACTCTAGTGAACAGTCTGCATCCCATGTATGAAATATGGTTACATTTGATGTTCCAACAAGTAAAAGATGGTGCAGAACGTTGAATAACTTTTTTTGTGTGTTTTGTTTTGTGATACCTATCCAGGAAGAGGAAACAATAGACTTAATAATAAACCTTTGTTTTTATAATACACTACTGCAGCCTCACACTTCAACAATATTCATCATTTTTTTAGCTCTTTATAAATTTATTTCCACTCCCATTTTCCAGCTGCAAAACAGTAATCCATCACTGGAGACTTTTTCTTTTTTGCAAACAAATAAAAATATCACTTGTGAGAACATTCACACGTGCATGTGCAACCCTGCTATTCCCCATTATCTTTTAGCATACAATGCCTCCACTGCCACCAGGGATTCTGGGTAATGACATGCAAATGAACGTACACTGTGTCATCTTTTGCTTCTTGTCCATTTTAAAATGGATCCCTATAAGCTTATGTCTGTCCCATCACACAGCTTCTTTTCTTGCAAGTTTTTTTTCCCTAATACTAGGGTCACCAACAGGTCAGGTTTTCAGGATATCACTGCTTCATCACAGGTGGCTCAATCAGTGGCTCAGTCGAGGGCTGGAGTTGGCCACCCCTGGCATAGTACGACTACCTCAGTCTTACTAGTGTCTTGGGATGTTAATATGGCTGCCGAACCAATAAGTATGGATAAGGTGACAGTATTTAATTATGTCGGTGTTGCCAGTACTGATTGCCAGCAGCCATTTTGACATCAACAAGAAACCTAAAAAACCCGCAGCTCTCAGCTCATGGCGGTCCAACCATGGGAGACACCCTTGGCTTAGGGTTGCCAGGTGTCCAGTATTGAAGCGGACTGTCCTGTATTTGGACACTGTCCAGTAAAAAGTTAGAGGTAATTCTGGACATGTATGTGTATACCGATATTTCCTGTCTGAATATAGTGACCTGACCGGCTTGGGGGGCAGCGGGATTTCCCCAAGCAGAGCTGTTACTAGAGGGCAGGGCAGCTTCCTCTATACTGATTGGCTGCTGCTGGTTAATGCAGCAAATCAGGAGGACGTGTCAGGAGCCCGAGAGTGAGGCCAAGGAGAGGAGGAAACAGCATGAAAGAGAGGCAGAAAGAGAGGCAGAAAGAGAGGCGTGTGTCTCTTTTAAGTGTGTGTGTGTGTGTGTCTCGAGCGCATCGCGTCTTTCAACATTGTGTCCAGTATTTTTGGAGAAGCCACCTGGCAACCCTACCTGGGTTAGGTAATCCTATAAAAGCAGAATGAGGGGAAATGCTGCTTAACTCAGTCCCAGTGTGTTTCCCCTTACTCTGATTGTCCGGTCCCTTGTACAATGCTTTCCATTAGCTTACAAAGCCATGTACAATAGCAGTAACCCGTATATAACGATAATGCTGGGCAATATAGTAAAATCACAATAAATTTGAACCACAATAAACTTATACGTACTTGATGTTTAGTATGGAAAATATTCCAAGCCTAGATCACCATTCTTGGAATTGTAATTCTTGAAATTCGCAGCAGGCCTAAAATACTTTGTCACTCGTCTGCAGCTACTGGGAGGGGGGGGGGGAGGGGGGCGGCGCTTACAGACGTCTCACGCTCTTCCCACAACATTTAAATGAAATGCTGGGGGAGCGCGTGAGGTCTCTGTAACTCCCTTACCTTGTCTCCGGTGGCTTCTGGCGAGGCGTCACCATGGCAACGCGACATCAAATGGCACTGCAGGGTCACATGAAGTTGTGACGTTAGAAAACGCCGGAGAAAAGATAATGGGGGGTTGGGGGATAAACGGGGGGAGAGCAGGCAGGGGGGCATAGACAAATATGTTTGGGCACCCCTGCTTTACAGGGTCGTACCGCTGAAGTGAGTGACAGTCACACGCAGGATACAGGAGTTGCACTAGAATGAAAGCGCTGTGGCTCCAAATCTTTTGCTTGTTATGTCAGACCACATTTTTGGGGGCAGTTCCCACCAATGTTTGATTCTTCTAATTGTTTTGAGTGGCTAAATACAATATAACAAAGTGTATATATTCTGCTAGCTAGGGCTAATAGCTCCATAAATAAGCCAACTATTATTCTGCTTTTAATAGGATGTTTTTCTTTGATAAATCAGGTCCCTATTTCAGACACACATACAAATACATATATGTAGTCATACACACAGAAACGCATACTAAACAATAACAATATCCCAAGCCCAGCGGCGTCCTTAGAGTATCTCTAACTTTCATTACGAGCGTTGCTCGTCCCAAACCGCGTGGTAATAAACTGCCAGAGGAGTCGCTGATAGACCTCAGCTGATGATTGGAGCACAGAACAGAAGAGTCGCTGAGAGGCCTCAGCTGATGATTGGAGCACAGAACAGAGGAGCTCTGCAGTCAGCTCACATGGGGTAGTTCGGCCAGACATGTAAGCAGTGGCAGGGGTATGTGGCCAGGAAAAGGGGGTTTAGCAGCTTGCCGTAAACTAATGCTCTGCAGCCATGTATTAACCTCTCTACAATTTTAGTTGCTGAATGATCATTTAAAATAACCTTTGTTAATCTGCAAGTTTTCCGGAAAACCTAATTGCAAAACGCATAACAAATATAGTAGGGATGACAATACACAAGAAAATGCAAACAATGCTCCAGGGATCAGTAATAGAAAAAATGTATACATTTAATATAAAAACAAAGAATCACTATGTCCCACATAGGACCAGATGATCGTATAGAAAACACAATGATGCTATATAAGCGATGACAATACCAATAAGCTAAATGGTTAAATGAGATAACCAAAAAAAATAAAAAAAACACAAAAATATAGAATATGCAAATCTACATATACAGAAATCAATGCATAAAGTAATTAAAACAGAAATTAAATGCAAGTGCAAGAAACAACAACCACGAGTGTGCTGTGTGCTAACTGGGAGTTTGGAGCAATGCTGCTGCCGGGAGGTGCTGATATACAGTACAGTATGTCTGGACTCCACTTCTCCGACAGCTGATGGTATGCCAGCCTGCACTTCCTGTTTTCCCACACCAGCCAAGGGGGAACGTGCGCCAGACAGCCTCACGTGACAGCTATGCATTTCGCAACAGCGTGCCTCATCAGGGGTTCATGTTAGTAACTACAATGCAGTATACAATTGTTAGTCACTTCAAATCTAATAGTGAGTTTAGCAACTTTTATATTGCCAGAAAAAAAACACAGTTCATCATAAATGTATATATAAGAAATACTAGCACCATGATGAAAGGGCTTTGTCACCTATAATATCATAAACGAATGATAAATTACTCTATAAATAATACTCACGGTCTAAAAAATATAATCACTTAAATACGATCAATTAGACCTATTTAAAAAATAATAAGACAAAACAATAAAAATAAAAATTGTGAACAATCAATATATATTTTATCTTCCACTAAAGTGAGATCATATGTGATTGGGAATCTAATTACAATGAACTATACATGTGTAACCATTATAACTATGTTAAGTGATTATAAATAATTATATATTTTATATTTTGTGAAATAAACTACTGTATAACAAACAAGTGTTGTAAGTCAGATTAAAAAAATAAATAAATTATAGTAATGATATTGTATCCAGGACTCTCAAAATCACTCAATGTAAGCAAATGGTGTACTGTACACATATATCTATAGAGTGGACATTGAGATTAGAGTTAGAATTCGTACATCACACTCTGATGTTTATGTATTACAGTTTAACAGGGATTTAATTTATATGTGACACATCAAACTCTAACATATCCTTAGGGTGTACTATATATGTATTCTAGATCCCTTAAGACTGAAATGCAGATAGCAGCATATATACAAAAACTTTATTGTAAAACATTATACAACAAATGGGTAAAATTGTTACTACAAATAGTAAAAATACATATAAATAATAAAGATAATAGAGACAATGTAACCAAATTGTACATGAAAACAGACATATGGAGGAGACCTTTTGGACTTAACTACTGAGAGACTGAACATTTAGTTACAGTACTGAGTCATTATCTCAGAAAAGGTGTGAGTTCAACGTATTCATTAAAACCTCCTGGGTATTTTGATCTAAAAGTGTAAATCTAAAATTGTTCTCTTTTTAGTAAGTCTCTATTTCCTTGTCTCACAGAATATGGTCCCATTTCAATGTCCATGAATTTAGCTTTACCATGATCACGATGATGTTGCGCTGTTGCGAAATGCGTAGAGGTGACGTGAGGCTGTCTGGTACGCGTTTCCATTGGTGTGGCAAAACCAGGAAGTGCAGGCTGGACATACTGCAGCACCTCTCGGCAGCAGCATCGCTCCAAACTCCCAGTTAGCACACCCCCCCCCCCCTCCCTCGTGGTTGTTGTTTTTTGCTCTTGCATTCTGTTTTAATTACTTTATACATTGGTTTCTGTATATGTAGATTTGCATACATTATATTATTGTTTTTTTGTTTGTTCTCTCATTTAAGCATTTAGCTTATTGATTTTGTCGTTACTTAAATAGCATTGTTGTGTTTTGAGTACGATCACCTGTTCCTATGTGGGACATAGTTATTCTTTGTTTTTATATTAAATGTATACATTTTTTCTATTACTGATCTTCGGAGCATTGTTTGCATTTTCTTGTCTTTTGACGGTGACACCTCCTTCGGGAAACCTCACGTAGGAGTGTTTGGGAGTACTTCCAGGCTGACAGCTGCAAGGGGCTCAGATTTATCAACACATCGGTTTTGCCACACCGGGATGACAATACATACTTCTTTTATTGTGGCGTAGCTAGTGACTTAATCCTGAATGGGGATATTACAATTGAGGTCAAATTGCAAGATAATCTACATAGCAGCTATTTTAAGAGTCTCCGCAAAAAAGAAAAAGCATCAATATTTTTTAGAAAACAGATATCTACTTAAGGATTTCCTAACTCAGTTAATTGCTGAAACGGGGAAGAAATTGTATTTTTTACAAGTGTATTTTGTATGGCCTTAGCAGGTCTGCACATTTTAAGGATGCCCCAATTCCTGGATCATGCAACGCTTTCAGTTCACAGAACAACTGGAATTGGATAAGAGAACAAAAAACTGTTTACAGCACAATTGGCACAAGTCTATAAATAGTACTTATAGTCAATGTGGGATCTAAACGTTAATTAATGAACACAGCTGGTATGGTGTATGTATATTATATTGCACATCACATACATGTGGAACACATGAGATTGGTGTTACTTCCAAGTTTAAGTGCTCTGTAACTGTAATTACTTATGTACCAAAGTGTCCTTGACTCTCTTCCTCAAACACATGGAAATATATTTCAATGTTACATCAAGGGAACGCTTTTGGCAGGGCCTAACTTCTGGGTTCAGACCGGCGGGGTGAGCCCCCCAACTCCACCGGCCCGGGACAGATGTCCGTGCGCTCTCACCCCCCATCGGCGGGCCCGCGTACATCCTTGGGTTTCTCAACAAATCACAGATCATATCACAACATTGTTCTCTCACAGAGGATGATATTTTATGATGTGAAATACATTGATTATGCAAAAGACCATAACGGGTCGCTGTTAGTGAAGACACCTCCATTTTGCATTTCTAAACTTATCTCGACATCAAGGTAACCCTGTAATGTGCCCATCGCACAGTTTGTGACAAAGAAGTCATATAAGGAAATGAACTTATAGAGTAATGATGCAGAGGACATATAAATCCCTGGTACGTAGGGGAACAATAGTTGCCTACATACATTGCACATGACACGTGGTCATGTCAATAAATGATAAAGGATCACTTCCTTCCCACATTTCTCTCTGTTATGATCTTTCATATGTTGGCATGTTTATCCAATATGCTGCTCACTCACAAGTGTGCAAGAATCTGATCTGTTGGGTGAAAGCAGCCCCCTCGCCCCCACAGAAGTCTATACACGTTTAACTCATATAATGTTAGTAGCTTTCCCCCTGAGCATGTCCTACTCTTTTTCTAAATGTTTCCTTCGTGATAAAAATCGCAATTTTCCTAATCTCTAGCTTCTGAGGTTTCCATTGTAATGTTTAGACTGTGGTAAGTGTTAGGCAGAGCTCCATTTTAACATCCCAGACACTTAATATTTAAAGAAACAAAACATTGCATATCCTACGTGGGTGTATTTTTCCTTCAATAAATCAGTTCTGTAGCATTCTTACTGCATTTAATGATTTTATTTTTATAAATTCACTCTTAATGCCATGTTTAATGAGGTTTAATATACTGAGCATACTTTGGTTGCTATAGCAGGTTTTAGCACACTTCCCCAGCAGAACTTTGGCAACAAATGATCACAAACAGAAAAGTGTTGCAATGTTCCCGGCAGGGAAAGTAACCCTTAGTAGTATAAGATTATATTGCGGCTGGTGTTACACTGAGTGAAGCATTGATTCAGCACCGCGGCCATTACATGAACACACAGAGCAGGATATTCGCTGATCGATCATTACTCAGGTAATTAGTTTTCATAAAAGGTAATCAAAATGCTGCATATCTTAAATAAAAAAATTAATGCTGCTTTAAATACCTATCACCTGAGTGAAATATCCGATTTTAAAAACAGCATTGGAAAGAGCGATCTCTTAAAGAAGCAAGGACTGATGTTTAACATCTCAAAAGCAGTTAAAGCTAGAAGGAAACTATTGTCAAATCTACTTTATAATGTTCAGTTTTGTGAAAATCTCTTCACCTACATTTTCTTATGACAATGAGGAGCAAAAAGGCAAGATGCTGTGCTATGATTTTTCGTGTATTTTATCCTTTAAAACCTAAAAATCTGAAAATATTAAATTGCGTTGTCGTTTTTTTTTAACCCTATCCTACATCTTATTGTGTTTTCCATAGTATTTTTTTTTAATAGAACTAGAATGCTTCCGGATCTAATTGTACCTTCAAAACAAACATTAAATAGATGAAAAAGATGCAAGATAGCTAAGATTTGTTGCATTACTGTACATAGCAAATAAAAATATCCCTTGTGAGCACATTCACGTCTCAGACAGGCCTGCAACCCTACCTTTCCCCATTATCTCATAGCATATAGTGCTTCCACTGCAGCCAGGAATTCTGGGTAATGACATGCAAATGAGCACACATTGTCACCTTTTGCTTCAAATCCATTTTAACATGGAGCCATATAAGCTTATGCTTGCCGCATTACACAGCTGTACGGGGAACATGCTACATTCTAGCATGGGGAATAAAAGTGCACGTTTAATGTTACAGTCCCCTTTCCCCAATTCATACAGTTTCCCCCCTTCCAGGCATCACACAGTGATTATAGCTCATGTCTGGAAGGGGTTACACAAAACATTACACACACTGGCCAAAATGAGCCTCACAGGAGGTGGCCATTACACACGGTATTGGGGCAGCCAGCCCGGCTTCACCTTTATTATGAGAGGCTGGCTACCCCTACTGTTCTGTAACCCTACGTGGGTTAAAGAAGTGCAAAGCAATATATATAGCTTAGTGGGACTGCACCTCTCATTAGCTCTGTGTTATTCAGGTCCTGAAGTGACATCACCTGCACTCTGACTATTTACAGTGGTGCTCTGCTAGACCTGACATAAGAATGCTGCTCTGCCTCCGGTGATCAGACACATGTCTAGGTTAAAGTAAGATAATCTTTTGGCGGATTGGTAGCACAATACAAAGTGTTGGAAAGCAGAATGGAATTCATAGTAATACGCTATAAGTGCATAAGTTAAGAGGTTTCAACGTGTGTATAATATTATTTATACTGTATGTTTCCCAATTTATAAGGCAGCTATGATGCTAATAATCCTGGCCATAATGACCCATAACCAGTGCTATTGTGTCTAAAAGGTGCTTCAGACATGTTGCAAACATTATCTTGCTACTATGCAAAACGTTGTCTCCCGTGTATCATCCATGATAAAAAGCAGCATTAACATAATTACTGTTTTTTCTTATGAAGAACCAAAACGTCTAGCAGTTCCGAACAATAGGACTTCACATGTAGTTGCATTGAGATGACCTGCAATTGTCACAAGCCCTATTTCCACAAAGATGCTTTTGCTACCCTGTTATCTACAGAATAAATATGTGGAAGCCAGAGAACTCGGCATCATATTGCATGTCATTAAATACAAATATGTGTAATAGTATTTGTTATTTAATATACAGGTCTATGCGCTGGCCCATGGCTATGCATTTCCAAGCTGTTAGATCATCTGAGGTACACTCATACTCATCCCTTGACATACTGCTTTTTAAATGAATTATAATTGTATGATTAGGTGACGAGCTCCCTACTTGGAGAGTTTTCACCAGAAGAGTAGGCAATGACATACAATATACAAACAGTAGCAAACACCTCAGCTTCAATGTTTTATTTTTAATGTTTGTACTTTATTTGTACAGCACCATAAATATACATAGCGCTTAACAGCAGTGATACACGGGGCAAAATAATATGAGACATAATAGGAATAGGAGGTTGAGACATAAAAGTAACATTAGGAAAGGAGTCTCTGCCCTGAAGAGCTTACAATCTAAGTGGTAAGTAGGGAGAATTTACAGAGACAGTAGGAAGGAATGAGACATTAATGACAATAATAGAGACCTAAACTTTCAAAGAAAACAAAAATCTACTGAGGCTGTGTGCTCACTGTTTATATAAGGGAAGTCCAATGACGAGAAATTACATGAATGCATTAAAGGCTTTTTCTGCCCAAAGCAAAGCCTCAGGGCACTCTGCTTGCAAGTGTAACCATGATAGACGTGTGAATCCTATTACGAATTGCACTGTGAAAAAGAATGCCATTCCCTGTTCTGAGATTGACTCTCATAACGCAGCCTTATGCTTCAGTACCATCGAAGAAATGTCTCAAAAATGATAACCTCATTTAATCCCCAACATGCTGAATAATGACACAGAAAACAATGTGAGCAAGTGCAAAAGTGTACTACTGAAATCAATGGCAATATAAATAGGCATTTCTTTCTCTTCTAATATCTGCTTTAATTATTATTATTATTTATATGCTTTACGAATTATTTATTATTAAAATGTATAATTTATTTCTGATTACTACAACAATTAAAACAACATGTAGCATATCAGCATTGACATAATGATCATGGGCCAATTTGTTTTGCTTGATGAGAGCACAAACGTATAAACACATCAGGGGCATAGAGATGTCTTGTTGCAGCAAAATGTTCTGGTGTACAGCAGGTGCTAATCGACTTCAACATTCATTTTTATTTGAGGTAAAACCAAATTTCCACACAAATAAGAGTGACACCAGTCTTCAGTGTAGATGATAGTAAATGTGACAACGTGAACCCGAGGGTAAACCTTTCCCAAAAGTGTGTGTGTGTGTGTGTGTGTGTGTGTGTGTGTGTGTGTGTGTGTGTGTGTATATATATATATATGTAGAGGTATCAGTACCGTGTTAGCCGAGCTTCAATAATCAAAAAATAAATAGATGATACCGTTCTGTGGCTAACGAAATGCTTTCATTTGTGCGAGCTTTCGAGATACACTGATCTCTTCTTCCGGCGATGTTACAATGAATGAAGCAAAAGGTATACTTAAAAACAGTGTCTCTTGGAATGTTATCTGTGCTATTCCTTCCCCCGGTGTGGATGTGTTTTATGGCTAGAGGTGTCAAAAGGTTACTGAAAACAAGTGAAGAAAGAGTGTGTATGTGTATCAGTGTGAATAAAAATGAATGGAGAGCCCACAGTATATACAAGGTGTGTGTGGAGTGGGAGTGGATATAAATGGTGTGGGTGGGTGTGGAAATGTGAGAGTTTTTGTAGCACAACAAAAAGTGTGTGTGGATACTTAGTGGTCCCTATTGGTGTATAGGGATGGAAAAACAAGGAGTATTAGTATGTGTGAGAGACAGCTGTGTGTGAAAACATATAGCACAGTGTGTACAGACATGGCCTTTAGCGCTCATGGGACGAGAGTTCACTAGTGTCAGTAATGACTCATAAAATTTCAATCTCTGTTTAGGCCACTGCTAAGTGTCCCGAACAGTTGCATAAATTTGTATTCATGCAACCGTCTCTCTTTCGGGGTTTTAAGATTACCTTTGAGTATGGCAACCCTCAGATCATTCATCTTATGGCCAGAGTCAGAGAAATGTTCGCCAACAGGACTGTCTCTTGTACCGCCTGTGATGCTGTGGCGATGCAAGTTCATTCTCTCTATATATATATACACACATATATATGAACACACATATATATATAGTATGTATATCAGTGAAGGTGAGTAAAGACCCTGACTGGCATTGAGAGTTTGAAGCAGGGGAGCCTGGTTCAATTCCCGATGTCGACTCCTTGTGACCTTGGGCAAGTCACTTTATCTCCCTGTGCTTCAGGCACCAAAAACATAGATTGTAAGCTCCACAGGGCAGGGACTTGTGCCTGCAAAAATGTCTCTGTAAAGTGCTACGTAAAAGTAGCAGCGCTATACAAGAACATGATATTATTATTATTATTATAACACATAATGGGAATAAGCGCTTCAGACATAAAACAATAGGAAAATGAGCCCTTGCCCGTAGAGTTTACAATCTAGTATATATACACCGTTTGTATTTCGTCATCTTCTAGCCAGACGTAAGACTGGATTCACACTACTGTATTGTGGTTTCTCACACAGAGGTTGTTAGAGAACAGGGGAGCACAGATGCAAAGGGAACAACCACAATATTCACACTCAAAATATTTATCCAATTGAACTACAATAATAACCTAAAACTATGGAAACAAAATAAATATAGGTGTGAGTACAATACAAGTGTAGGTAGAGATACTTAGATACAGATATAAATAACTAGCACAACAGGAAATTCTATGAAATTTATATTTTGGTACGGTTTCAGGGGATTCCTGTGCATTTTTGTGTGGCCTTGTAGAGTGTCAGGCAAAAGCCCCACAGGAAGAACATTTTAGAAGCCTATGTATTAATCCTTGGGAAGTACATTTGTAAGACTGAATAAATAGGTTGATCTGCAGTGATAAGCAATAAATAACTCAATATGCATTATGTTTATGTAAAATGAAATATGGCTGCCTCCATCATGTGTTTTTTTTTCTTTCTTTCCTTCCTTCAAAAAGAACTATATTTTGCATCACCATACTGGTTTCTGCATTTTCCTCTCAATGAACAAGTGTGGGTGTTAGGAATTGCGCCAGTCGAAGCAAAGGTGGCAGCCAAAGGGTGTCAGCTGTTTGAGCCGTTTGCTGATGTTACAGCTGTTACTGGTCTTGGGTAAAATATTTCAGATGTATATTGAAGCATTTCCATCTTGACACGTTACCCTGCTCTCATAGCTCTACCTCCGCATAATCCCACAACTTCTTCCCCAATGCAACTCCTTCACATACTGTTACACACAGCTATCCGAAATACACCTTCTTATCCCTCTGTACCTTATGTTTCCACTTACCCTCCCTTATAGATTGTAAGCCCCTTTCGAGCAGGACCCTCCTTACCTACTGTAACATGTTAATGTTGACATTTTATGGTTTCCGTCCTACAACCCTATTGTACTATGTTACGGAATATGTTGGCACGTTATAAATAAATGGTAAGAATACGAATAACATCTAAGTTAACCATCAAAATTACTCAACTATGCATTTGGGGCCTACTTTTTGAAACATCAACGGCATATTTACGCCAATGTATGTGGCAATGGGCAAAAACCTTGAAGTGAAAAATAAAAAGGATCACGAGATTAAGGTGAAAAAACTTGGCAACGTGGATTTTTAATGAATGTGAATAATGCTCACTGCCTTAAAGAATTGAAAACAATTGTAGTGCTAAAACAGAGCAATGTGGTGTAAGCCCACACAGAAGAACTTAGTTGGGTTAAAATATTTAGGAAGCGGTTTCTCTATGCTGCTGGACTATTAGAAGACCTGTAAGAAGGTTTTTAGCTAAAAGTTGAAACTGTTGGGGGAAGGTATACAAATTCTGTACATTGTAACTACTGAAAACTATTCAATACCTCCCAATGTTAAAATGCAAAATTGACAAAAAAACAGGAAGTCTTAGGTAAAAAGAGTAATTTAAGAAGTGTTTTGTGAATGTCAACAGATGACTTGAACAAAGTTAACAGAAAAAGCAACTACTGTATTTTATTGTATCTTCTAACACAGCAAACTGGGGTACACGCCCAAATTATTCTGAGGGGGCGCAGGTGGTCCCACGCTATTCCCCCAAGGCATTTAAATTAATGCCGGGGGATCGCGTGGGGCCTCTGCAACTTCACTTACCTTCTCTTTGGCGACGCGTCGCCATGGCAACGGGTCATGTGATGTCTTGTTGGCATGACAACGTGACATCACATGACCCCGCAACGTCATCGGGGAGCCGTAGAGGAGGTAAGGGGGGGGGGGGGGGGGCGAGCAGGGAGGGAAGCAGGAGGGGGGCAAGCAGGAAAGATTGTGCACTGCTGTTCTAACAATCTTTCTCTGCCAACACTTATAAAGTACCTACAGGTACTGTAGTGTTGCAAATGACAATGCAATGAATTTCTGTAACGGTGGAGTGATATTTAGCTGGCAAGTCAGGTAAATACCGCACTTGTTCAGCCTTATTTAAACGGCAACTGGATAAATAAGCAACCTGATCAGCCTTATTTATCCGGCAACAGAATAAATTAAATTCTTGTTCAGCCTAACCGTTACTACCACTTTCTAAGTCCAATAATGAGGGAGAAAATCCTTGCGGCTAAATAATGGGAAGGGGAAAAAAACAAACACTTCTTTCTGCAAAAAGACTTAGATTGTAAGCTCTTTAGCCTTATGTTGTCATTTACCTGTTGCACTTATTCTCAATGTTTGTAATGTACATTATTTATCTCCTATTGTAATGCTGTACAGCACTGTGTAAATGGTTTACGCTATATAAATACAATTGAACATACTGTACATACATACATACATACATACATACATACATACATACAAAAGAGGCAGAAAACATGCCAGAAACTCAAAGGTCATCTCAAATGTATTACTATGTATGCCTCTACAAACGGAATGACCCCTCTGCGAAACAGGGGCATGTACAGTAGCGAGAAACATAGGCCCTTATTCTGTAAGGTGGGATATGCGCAGACGACGTGCTATCACAGACAACGTGCTATCGCAAGAAAAGCCCCATTAAAGTCAATGGGGCTTTTCATGCTTTAGCACATCATCTGCGCGTATCCCACCTACAGACTGAGGGCCATAGATCTGACGCAGATGAGATGGCAGTGCCAGGTGGGAATTCAAATATTGAGTACCTTATTGCCTTAACCCTTTCGTTGCTGGAGCAGACTGTCACATCATTGTTGCTCCTATGGATTCTGTCACCAATACATAGGAATGTATGTAATTTATGGAGTATGTCATGGAAACCCAAATATTGCATCCCTTCTTGTGTTAACCCTTTTGCAGCAGAAGTGGCCTGAAGTGCACCCAATGCCAAGCCGGAAATTTGTTGCAGCAAAGGGACCAACCATACCAAAAATTGGCTATTTACAGCAGGCTCAGTGCAGGTCTTTCAGCAGCAAGAGTTCAACTTAAAAAAAACCCCCACCGTTTGCACAAGAAATGCGCCTTCACCATCAGCACCTTGCTGGCTAAATGAACCCTATAAGACCTAAGCGGGCACTGCTGTGGCCCTGGACACACACCCCCTCCCCTCCCACTCCTCCTCGGGCCTAGCCCCAGTACGGCACAATCTGTAATGGCAGCGGCCACGGCGGATATAATAACGCACGGAGCTGAGCCGCCCCCTCACTGCATTTATTTATTTATATCTGTGCTGTCTTCCTTCCTCTGCTGGCAGCAGATACAGTGTATAGAAACGGCACACGCACAGCAGCCTGCAGCAGGGGGGGGGGGGGTGACAGGCTCAGGGACTGGCTGTGTGGCTCTCTGTGTGGGTGTGTGTGCCTGGGTGTGGGTGTGTGTGTGCCTGGGTGTGGGTGTGTGTGTGCAGGCTGCCCTGCTCCCCAGTGGTGCTGCTCCTTGTGCGCACAGCGTGCCACCCCCGGGGAGGAGAGCTGCAGCAGGGCGCAGGCACTGCCCGGGGTGACAGACCCGCAGCCTCTGCACACTGCATGCTCTCCGCCACCACCACACCTAGCAACACAGCGCTGACAGGAGGCAAGATACCAATGGCTGCGGCTGCCACCACGGGCGGTGGTACGGTCGGGTCCCGGGGGGTTGCAGCATCAGGCACCCGCACCCCCCCCTCAGGGGGGCGTACACCTTACCTAAGGGGTGCCATGCACAGCTGTATGCAAACCACAGTGGCGGTGCACGGATGCATGATGTATGATGCATGATGTATGGGGGGGGGGGGGTGCGACGCATTACAGATAGCCCCAGGGATCCACGTATTGGGGTGAATCCCCCATGCAATGCACATATGTCAACTCAGTGGGGGGGGGGGGGGGTCATGTCACCCTGCAGCCCTGAGGGGTCATTGGTTGCATATAACCAAGTGGGGGGTTGAAATGCAATCCATATATAAATATATATATATATATATATACACCTCTGGTGCACCTCCCCCTCATTTCTAGGGATGTGGTGGGTGGGAGGAGGGACCCTGGTGCACCACGGACTCACCGATGTGGTTGTCCTCGATGTGCTCGATGAGCTCGGCCAGGGTGGCGAAGTGCAGCCCGCAGCCCCCGAAGCGGCAGGTATTGGAGAAGAAGGAGGCGGCGGCGATGCCTGTCATCATGGTGTGGGCATGGAGGGTCCCCGGCCGGGCGGGTGGTAGTGGACGGACAGAGATGGAGGGGGAGAGAGAGAGAGAGAGGTTGGCAGCCGGTGCTGGAGGAGGGGAGGGGATGGAGAGGGGGGAGGAGGCAGCAGAAGCGTCGGGAGCGGAGGAGGCGGCGGCAGGGGGGAGCAGCTGAGACAAGGGGAGGGGGCAGCGGCAGCTGGGGCAGGAGGAGGAGGGACCCGGGCAGCCCTCACACAGCTGGACTGACAGCGAGGCAGCCTCCTGTGACAGCAGAGCAGCAGCCTCCTGTGACAGCTCTGTCACCCTCCACCTGACAGCACGTCCAGTCCTCCTCACTCAGTGCAACCTGCTGCTGCTGCTGCTAACATGGGGGTTATGTCAAAGTACTACAAAACACTGGCACATTGATTTCTTCAAGTAACGTCCCATTGATGCTTTCCCCCCACCCACTCTGCCACTGAACCAAGAGACTTTTAAATGAAGAAGAGAGTAGTTGGAGGCATGTACATGTCTCTGGTAACATTATGCTGCCTATGGCATGAAATGCAAGAAGCTTGTAAACGTGTAAAACAAGCGTGACAAATGGCTTTTCTTTTGTTGCATAAAATTGGCACAAGGAGATGTCATTTTTGATTGTGCTTGTGGTTGCCTATATACTAACCTGATGTTTCTCAATCTTCACCGTCAGCGGAGAGAATTATTTTTTTTGTTTTGGCACACCGGCACGGACTGCATAGGCATTCGTACCATATATAAAAGGTATCATGGACTAAAGACGAATGTTTCTGTGCACCAACAAAAGATGGAAGTGCTTCAAAATCATCCGCCAAGATGAACCTGGCATATAAATCCCTAAAAAGTCTGTAGTTGTATTTGTGCAGAATTAGGTTGCTATGTATCAAGCAAAAAAAGTTTGACGCTGCACCCATGTTTCGTAACCTAGGTTAAGAAAATATACATAGTTACATAGTAGATGAGTTTGAAAAAAGACATGCGTCCATCACGTTCAACCTAAGCTAAATTTGGACAACAGATACTTTATCCTATATCTATACTTACAGTGTATTGATCCAGAGGAAGGCAAACAAAAAACCCCAGTAACACCTTATCCAATGATATAAGGGGAAAATACATTACTTCTTGACTCCAAGAATTGGCAATCAGATGACTCCCTGGATCAATATTCTTCCAATGTTTACTATTTGGTATATCCCTGTATACCATTCCTTTCTAAAAAAGATGTCCAACCTTTTTGGAATATATCTGTTGTATCTGCCATCACAGTCTCCATAGGTAATGAATTCCACATTTTAACTGCCCGCACTGTAAAGAACCCTTTCCTTTGTTGCTGGTGAAATCTCTTCCTCCAACTTTAGGGGATGACCGGAGTCCTTTGTACTGCAATTGGGATGAATAATTCTTTTGAAAGGTCCTTGTACTGTCCCCAAGTATATTTGTATATAGTTATATCATATCCCCTCTTAGACGCCTCTTTTCTAATGTAAATAAATCTAATTTAGCTAGCCTCTCCTCATAAATCAGATTATTCATCCCATTGATTAATTTTGTGGCTCTTCTATGCACTTTTTCTAGTTCCATCGTCTTTTCTAAGGAGCGGTGCCCAACATTGTACTCCATGTTCAAGGTGTGGTCTTACTAATGCTTTATAAAGGGACATCATTATTTTTACTTCTCTTCCATCCATTACCCGTTTAATGCAAGATAAGATTTTGTTTGCCTTTGCAGCTACTGCATGACATTGGGCACTATTGCTTCGCCTTCTGTCTACAAGCACTCCTAAATCCTATACAGTATATATAATATATATTTACTAATACTAATTGTAAATAAAAAATACACATCCTTCTGTTTTTATTGAAATTGTATGAATCTGTTATTCAACATGATGCTGTGTGTTAGAATGAATTACGAGTCATATTTCTGAAGGTACATAACCTTGATACATACCTTGGTACAGCACATATTTTTTGTACCACTGTTTAGCACATAAATTGACGCACCAAAAAATTCAACTACGAGCTTAGTAGAAAGGTACCTACCAGTAAGTATTTCACTGCGTTGCTGACCACTTTAATTTTACCCCCATCTTTCTGTTCTGATCATATTCAAGTGGCCATTAAAAGTAGCAGCTATCTACTTGGGCAGGAGAGATAAGGATATATTTACTGAGTAAATTAGCTGTAAAATACCTTGCTGTTTAGCACCACTTAGTAAATATGGCCCACTACCCTTTTGAAGTGTTCTTTAGACACAATTTTAAAGAATTTGTGGTGTATTTAAATAATAGTAATTAGTTGAACTTCATATTATGCTTTGACTACTGTGTTAACATTTGGTACCCACGCATGTGTACTGAATTACCAATATGCCCACAATGCACATATTATATTGTAACATTTAGTATGAAATGGGTTAACCATTGCAATCAATTGCTTATGTTTGCATGAAAGAAATTATATTATCTGTAATTTATCTTTAAATATACGAACACGAATCTTAAATCCAAAATATGATGTTACATTGGAGATAGAAAAACAATAGTCTCATACAATACATCTCATACATGTACTGAGACCTAGACCCCTTGCAGATGCACTTACCAGAACACCCTCCTTCTGTATATAAGTTGTCCCCACTGACCACTTAGATTGTAAGCTCTTCGGGACAGGGATGCCTTTTCCTATTGTTTTATGTCTGAAGCGCTTATTCCAATTATGTGCTATGATATTCTGTCACGTGTGTTACAGCTGTAAAGTGCTATGTACATGGATGGCGCTAAATAAATAAAGTTATACATACATACATAGTTTGCTATCCCCTGGCATTAAAAAGGTTCATTCATTATTTATTATTTGGACTGTGATTTTATTCACAAACCTCTCAGTTAATACCCTTTGCTCTTTGTTTTTAAGCCAGGGAAAATTGCTTTCCCCTTATATTAGTGTACAAATAGCAAATGGAACAGTCAAAGAGATGATGTACAGTATTTTTTAAAGAGGCAATCGAAGCATGCGATTTTTAAAAATTATTTTTTATTTTTAACATAGGATTGAAGCAGGGGGTAGCTGAACCCTATTAATTTCAGTTCTGGGGACCCCCTGCTTCCGGAGGTACATGCCTCTGTAGGGGGTGCGAGGTAGCCGCTCGGCTAACAGGGTTCATGTAATGACGGAGTTTCAAAACTCCTGCGCCCTGTGGGCCAATAGGAAGCAATGATGCCATCAGGCTCGGCTTCCTATTGGGCTGCGGGATGCGGGAGCTTTAAACTGCTGAGATACCGGCACCCCCTCAGAGCTA
The DNA here is from genome assembly GCF_040206685.1 of Ascaphus truei. Classification (NCBI taxonomy): domain Eukaryota; kingdom Metazoa; phylum Chordata; class Amphibia; order Anura; family Ascaphidae; genus Ascaphus; species Ascaphus truei. The sequence continues at coordinate 350,954,689 of NC_134484.1, forward strand.
GGTATCTCAGGAGGCAGGGGGTCCCCAGATTTGAAAGGAATGGGGTTCAGCTCCGGAAACCCTCTGCTTCAAATCTATGTTAAAAATAATAATAATAATACTAGATTAAAAAAGTACATGAATTGCTCTTTTAAGTGCTGTATGTCATGAAATATATATACTGTAACATAGACATAATAAAGACGCAATACAAACAGTGTATTACACTGTAATACAAACAGGAGGAAGCAAGACCTATATACAAGTGTTCATACAGTCAACTGAAGGTGGGGCAGAGGAAAGTGCTTGGCTTGGACTTCATTTTCCTAAGCATGTTGCCTGCCATCTATTTGGAAACATTGGGAATGGTTTCTAATGTGTCTATTCAGTTTCTCTATGATTATATTCTGATGGGTTGTGAGTATTGTTTTTTAGTTATATTTTGAGGGTGGAGTTTGAACCTGAAGGATGCAGTTCCAAGCAGAAGCAAATTCACATACAGTATGTCAATGTAAAACTTCATCTCTTAGTATCTTTGTTTGGAAAACGTCGTCCTTTACCTGACCCCAGCCTTTCTTGTATTCCACTGGAAGCAGCAGCCCCCTAACACCTCTGTGAACCAGACAATACCAAAATACTAAAGAACCGATATGGCAATCAACTTGCAGACTCTAGTCCATGGGTGTGTAAACTGGAGGGCGTGCCCCCCAAGGGGGTTGCAGAGGCCCCGCGCTCTTCCCCAAGGCTTTTAAATGAAATGCCGGGGGGATCGCGTGAGTCGTCTGCCACCTTAACTTACCGAGATTCAGCCGGCATTTGGATGGCAACGCGGCATCAAATGAAGCCGCAGGGTCATGCGACGTGATGTCACATGCGGGTTGCCGTAGGAACGCGGCGTCAACTGATGCAGCGGGTCACGTGACATCACATGACCCCACATGTCATCTGATGCCGCAGTAAGCGAAGGGGGGGGGGCAGAGCACCGGGGGACGCAAGGCAAGGGGGCGCAGGAGCAAAAGTTTGCACACCCCTGCTCTAGTCTATAGGACTCCAATTATTCCAAATTCAATTATTCAATTGATCAGTGCTTTTTTTCTGGGGGTACACAGGGATAAGCTGTATCCCCACCTTTTTCATATGGCTACTGTGTAAGCCAGGGTTGTGCAAACTGGGGGGGTGACGATTTGTGGGAGCAGGGTGGTGTTAGAGGAGGAGGGTGGCGGCGGGAGAAGATGATCGGGCGGCAGAGGAGTTGGACGGCAGCAGAGGAGGATGGTCGGGGAGGAGCACGCCCCAGCGGTCCAACCCGGAAGTCTTCACTGACTTCCGGTGTCTAACGCTGCTACAGAACCTTCCTCCCCGGCTATCCTCTTCTGCTGCTGTCCAACTCCTCTGCTGCCATGCTCCACTGCCGAGGTCCTCCACCGAAGCCAGGTTAAGGGGGTGAGAGCAGGAGAGGGTGAGGAGCGGAGATGAGAGATGAGAAGAGGGTATTGTGACGATAGTGAGGGTTTGGCCCGGGATTAACGGGGTTACTCCCCAAGGGCCCCCCTCTAACCTCGCCAGGGAGACAAGGGGTTAACTGGGCTGAGGTCCAGAAATGTGATTTAACCCTTGTTATAACATGAAAATGCTTATTCCCCGGTGTAAAATGTATTGTTGCTGGGTCAGTGTCTGCATAACCCACCCACTGGGACTTAAGGGGTTAATCTTATATGCAGTGCTGAATAAACAGTTACCTGAAAACTGGTAATTTGGTAACGGAGTAAGCCAGGACCCTGAGCCTTGGGGTACAGCCTCCGGGTCACCCCCCAAGTACACACATATTAAAAATATAACTTTGTCATAAGAGGAACATATATTTTTGATAAAGTGACTTTTTGCAGTCTTACCATGTACAGGCCAAATGCTAACTACCTCTGCCTGCCTTTGTAATGCGTACCAGGACCAAATGGTTTGACTCATGAGTCTATTCACGTTTGATATGCAAGCTTCCTCTCTGGAAGTGCATATCCAAAAGGGAGGTGTGAATTGGCCAGTTGGATGCTAAATAGGACATCCTGCTAGAATTTAGCCTGGCTTCACAGGGGAATTGCTATGCAAGACCCAGGAAGGATCAACAGGTAATTACCTAGTTGGTTATGCGAGAAGCTACAAGCCTACTTCAAAAGGTTTTATTGATGGGGGTAGGGGTGGAGCTACCCAAGAAGGGAATCAAAAGGAGTAACCTTATTAAATATAAGAATATTATGAGATGTCCTTGGCTGAAAAGGATAAGAATTACATATTTGTATTCGTGGGACTTCCCCGCCACCAACCGTTACAAACACTTAATATCTGGCCCTTAGTGGCTGCCAGATATTAATATCTCTATTCATTTTCATATTACACTGTAATGTTTGGTCTCTCTGCGAGCGTCCGGTGGGACGGACTGTATTAATATATCTCACCTGACTGTATGTATTACTGAACTCAAGTTATGAGGTGATTTGCAGTAAATATGAAATTTTGGTTGAGTTCTGAGAAACTGCAACCCCCTGCTATGATAATGAGCAGGAATGCCAGAATTTACATCGCGTGGTCATCAAAGGCTAAATAGCTAATTGCTTATGCTTGGCCCAACAGACAAAAGGAATTAACCAGAGTAAGTGAAACTTTTCACACTGGACCCTGGAAGCCCAAAGTCAGCTTCAAAAGCTTCAAAGGGGATTTTACTAGACGGCACGGCGCCGTAAGCTGGGATGCAAGGGTTAAAATGATATATAAGTCAGAGCCACCCTTTTATCCATGTTGTTCATGCAAAGTTGTTCATGCAAAGTTGTTCATGCAAAGTTCTTCATTGTTCTTCATGCAAATGATCTTCATGCATGCATGTATCCTGCCTGTTTTGCTGTGATGTCAACTGAAATATGGGAGAAGTGGCCAGTCTGTAATCCTGATGGCTTTCTTGCCATAATCTTTAAGTAAGTGTCTATATTTTGCTGTTATTGTATAATCTGCTGTGTTCACCTTTATCAAGGAATAAATTATATTTTATCATATCTAAGTCTCGTCCCAGTTCAAACCCAGGTATATATATATATTTATATATAGTTTTGGTGTAAATTACAACCTGTCACAAGCTACCGTGACAAGCTTGTAATTAACTTTTGGCAGCTGGCGGGACTGAACTGGACCTGGATTACAGTATTCTGCGGGGTACTGTGATCCAGTGGGAACTTGATGGTAATTGCAAGTTCCTGGGACTAAAGATATTGAACACACAGTGTACAACATATAACACAAGATATGGCACCTCCTCACTGTTCCCCTACTTGTGAGAAGCATTTCCTCCAGAACCAAAGTGCCGGCCATCCGTCTGACTGGAGCCGGGCACTAAGACCGGAGGAGTGCATCAAGTCGGTGCGGGGACCAGCAGCCAGCAAGGCTGAGAGAGAGACAGCAATCGGTGAGCATGAAACCCGGCAGGCTGAGCAAAGATCCACAGCTGCAGCTGCTGTAACCATCAGACATGTGGAGGGAGCGGGTGGTCTTGCACCAGGAGAGGTATTGAGCGTTGCGGCGGCCAGTCCATTTTACCCAGAATTGCTGGCCCTGATGTTTGCGCAGGGATAGATGTCCCCAGCAGAGCGGCTCGAGCAGCTGAAGCTGGCAATGATCCGACCCGCTTATCCCCTCCTAGAGCCCGGCGCTCCAGCAACTCCGCTCTGGACTCCGTTGCCCCTTGCTGGGGTTAGTCCACCGGCGGCGGAGAAGCTCTGGAATAAGCCCGGCGCTCAGGCAACTCCGCTCTGGACTCCGTTGCCCCTTGCTGGGGTTAGTCCACCGGTGGCGGAGAAGCACCGGCAGTTGCTGCGGCACTGCCAACAAATGGGCCACAATAATGCCCAGTGCCCTGACCGTGCGCAGTCAGGCGAAGAAGCCCCTCAGGGCCAACGCTCACGAGCTGCGGAAAAGATGACCCAGTTAGCGGCATCCTCTGATGGCTCCCGCCCAGCCGGGGCGACAACCCTCCTCGGGACGTCTCCTGGAAAACCTGGACGGGCTGCATCAGCAACAGCGGCGGAGAGCAGCGGCCATCCACCTGATCCCAGCGGAGAACCAGCGGCGGCGGCAGAGAAGACGCCGCCACTCCGGCATCCTGCCGGCGGCAGTTTCATTTGGGGGGAGGGACAGGGTTTGCGGGAGGGGGTTATTTTACCAAGTTTGCATGGAGCTGTGTTCCTCCACAAAGACCTGGGACCCTTGTCCTGCACCGTTTTACCTGTACCCAACCCGGGCGCTGTTGCGGCAGCGGACCGGTGCTGCCCAGCCCAGATGGGGCCGGCGGCGGCTGCTCCAGTCCCCCTGCAATTGGGACCAACGAAGGCGGCGGTCTCTGCGGGGACCAGCAAGGTAAGCCAGACCAAGTCGCAGACTGACTCTGACTTATGTTTCCCTATGACTGTACCCTGTTGTTTCACTATAGGGGTGACCGGGGGGTGGCAGGAGATAGGGGTACCAGGGGAGGGGAAGGATGGGCAGCTTGTAGGGCAGCTAGACGTCCCCATTACCCTGGTGGAGCAGCAAGGGAACTCTCAGTTAAGAGCCCCACTGTTGCAGCCTTGCTATGGGCTGGAGGTGTCCGGGGTTGTGGCAAAGTTAGACCACCCCCGGATTACCTGCCAGCCAAGAGCTAAGGTGGGTGCATCTGCACCAGCAACCCTGAGCTCATCCCCGGTAATGGGGAGACAGTGTCAGGGAGATGGCCTCACTCAGGGGTCCCTAGGATCCAGGTTAGGATTAGCTAGGGAGAAGCGGAGTGAGGGGAGGCTGCAGGTAGGTAGCCAGCATCAGTTCTCAGGGGTGGTGAAGGAAGGGCAGCTTGTAGGGCCGCCAGGCTTCCCCATTACCTGGGCGGAATGGCAAGGGGACTCTCAGTTAAGAGCCCCACTGTTGCAGCCTTGCTATGGGCTTGAGGTACCAGGGGTTGTGGCACAGTTAGACCACCCCCAGATTACCTGCCAGCCAGAAGCTTAGGTGGGTGCATCTGCACCAGCAACCCTGAGCTCACCTCCGGTAATGGGGGCAAGCTTCAGGGAGAATGGCTAGCCCCGTTAGCACCCAGCTCTAGGGTAGGGTTGCCTGGGAGAGGGTTGGGTGGGCCAGTGGGAACCGGGGAGGGAAGGCAGCAAGTGAGCCAGCCAGTTTTCCCCACTACCCTGGCAGAGCCTTAGGGGGTGTCTCAGATCAGCAACCCCCTGTTGCAGCCTGGCTATGGGCTGAGGGTATCCGGGGCAGTGGCAGGCTTGTGCCACCCCAGGGATACCTGCCAGCCAAGCGCTAAGGCGGTTGCATCTGGAGAGGTGCCCCTGAGCTCATCCCTGGTAAGGGGGAGACAGTGTCAGGGAGATGGCCTCACTCAGGTGTCCCTAGGACCCAGGTTAGGGTTAGCTAGGGAGAAGCGGAGTGAGGGGAGGCTGTAGGTAGCCAGCAGCAGATCTCAGTGAGAGAAGGAGGGCTAGTGGTAGCCAAGGAGGGAAAGCAGCAGGTATTGCAGCTAGAGTTTCCCGTTACCCTGGCAGAGCCCCAGGGGGTTTCTCAGATCAGCAACCCCCTGTTGCAGCCTAGCTATGGGCTGGGGGTATCATGGGCAGTGGCCAGTTTTTGCCACCCCAGGGATACCTGCCAGCCAAGCGCTAAGGCGGTTGCATCTGGAGAGGTGCCCCTGAGCTCATCCCTGCTAAGGGGGAGACAAGGTCAGGGAGGTAGGTGCACTCAGGTAGTTCCAGGGTCTGGGTTAGGATTGCCCAGGGAGGAGAGGAGTGCAGGTGGGCTGCAGGGAGGTAAGCAGCAGGAGTCATCAGCAGGGGCTGAGGTGCTGGGCCTAGGGGAGACTAGGCAGGGAGGCCCTGGGAAGCAGGGGAAGATAGGAAGTCAATGGGGAGTCAGGCAGCTGGCAGAAGCGAGGGATGGGCTAAGTAGGCAGAAAGTCCCTTGCTCTGACGGGCCAGGAGTGACCCCCCTGACAGAGTCCCAAGGGTTTCCAAAGGATGGGCTGTGGGTAGATAGGCAGCCAGGGAGGAGAGTCAGGAGTATAGCGGAGCAGCTACAGGTTGGCACTGAGCCAGGGCAGGTAGGGTCCCTACAGAATAGTGACATAACCTTTTCCCAGACTTGGTTGACAGGAAAGCGACGGTCTGTGCTGGATAGCTGGTCTCCTGTTGGTGCAGAGATATGCCAGTCTCTGGGCAATGTGCAGCATAGTCTGCACAGGAGCCCCTTTCACCATGGACTTGGTTCCCAAGGCACTGGGTGGGGGGCAGAGGGAGGCAAAGGAGAATGCCCAGCGTTGCAGGATCTGGACTTTACAATCCACGGTGTACTGGTCAATGCCGGAGGACAATTTTGCCAGGCCAATCCCTCAGGACGTATTGAGGGCGTCAAGGGCGCCAGTGGTATCCCAGTGCCTGGGGGAGGTGACTGGGGCACCAGGGCCCCATTGAGCCGGGGAGGTGTGACGATAGTGAGGGTTTGGCCCGGGATTAACGGGGTTACTCCCCAAGGGCCCCCCTCTAACCTCGCCAGGGAGACAAGGGGTTAACTGGGCTGAGGTCCAGAAATGTGATTTAACCCTTGTTATAACATGAAAATGCTTATTCCCCTGTGTAAAATGTATTGTTGCTGGGTCAGTGTCTGCATAACCCACCCACTGGGATTTAAGGGGTTAATCTTATATGCAGTGCTGAATAAACAGTTACCTGAAAACTGGTAATTTGGTAACGGAGTAAGCCAGGACTCTGAGCCTTGGGGTACAGCCTCCGGGTCACCCCCCAAGTACACACATATTAAAAATATAACTTTGTCATAAGAGGAACATATATTTTTGATAAAGTGACTTTTTGCAGTCTTACAATGTACAGGCCAAATGTTAACTACCACTGCCTGCCTTTGTAATGCGTACCAGGACCAAATGGTTTGACTTATGAGTCTATTCACAAATCTACGTAAGTACCAGCACTCACTGTCTAATAGCTAAATGATGAAAACAGTTGTAATGCAGAATAAACATTTAATAATAAAATGAACCAGAAATAAATCAAATGTGTTTGCAGAAACCAGTATCACAAATGGGCATGTCACAAAGTGAGGGGTGGGGGGGGGGGGGGAATAAGGAAAGGAGAAAAAACATGAAACACAAGGAATATAAAAAAAAAAACGGAGAACGGAAAGTATGCTAGGGGGGCGACGTTTCGAGGGACTACCTCTTCATCTGGCCCATTCCCCCTGGTCCAAAAGGACCGAGAGGTACTTCCCTAAGCCTCCCTTCCCCTATACCTGGTCAAATCAGACACCCCTGAAAATAGCTAGTAAACATATAGTGTAAGCTAAATACAGCTAAACAGCTAATAGCAGGGCAGCAAGAATCCACTAATGGTACAGTTAAAGCTGAACACAGCTTGCAAGAAAGTAGCTTGCAAATGAGCACCAAGAGTCCACACAGTCAGTGAAAGGTTAATGAGAAAAATAAATGAAGTGGTCAAACCCTCAGTGGCTCTGCTCCTTCAGCTGCTCGTGTGGAGTGCTGAGGGAGCAGCTGTAATGTTTGGTCTCTCTGCGAGCGTCCGGTGGGACGGACTGTATTAATATATCTCACCTGACTGTATGTATTACTGAACTCAAGTTATGAGGTGATTTGCAGTAAATATGAAATTTTGGTTGAGTTCTGAGAAACTGCAACCCCCTGCTATGATAATGAGCAGGAATGCCAGAATTTACATCGCGTGGTCATCAAAGGCTAAATTGCTAATTGCTTATGCTTGGCCCAACGGACAAAAGGAATTAACCAGAGTAAGTGAAACTTTTCACACTGGACCCTGTAAGCCCAAAGTCAGCTTCAAAAGCTTCAAAGGGGATTTTACTAGAAGGCACGGCGCCGTAAGCTGGGATGCAAGGGTTAAAATGATATATAAGTCAGAGCCACCCTTTTATCCATGTTGTTCATGCAAAGTTGTTCATGCAAAGTTGTTCATGCAAAGTTCTTCATTGTTCTTCATGCAAATGATCTTCATGCATGCATGTATCCTGCCTGTTTTGCTGTGATGTCAACTGAAATATGGGAAAAGTGGCCAGTCTGTAATCCTGATGGCTTTCTTGCCATAATCTTTAAGTAAGTGTCTATATGTTGCTGTTATTGTATAATCTGCTGTGTTCACCTTTATCAAGGAATAAATTATATTTTATCATATCTAAGTCTCGTCCCAGTTCAAACCCAGGTATATATATATTTATATATAGTTTTGGTGTAAATTACAACCTGTCACAAGCTACCGTGACAGATATGAGGATGAAATATGGGGATGAGGAGGAGATGAGGGGAGGAGATATGTGCCGGGGGGATGAGAGATGATGAGGAGGGTGGGGGGATGAGAAATGAGGAGGAAATGAGATGATGAGGAAATGAGGAGATGAGAGTGGATGATGAGGAAAATGGGATGAGGAGGAAATGATGGGATGGTTAGGAGAGGGGAAGATGAGGAAATGAGGGGATGAGGAGGAGTTGAGGAGAGGGGATGAGCGATGAGGAGGGTTGGGGGATGAGATGATGAGGAGGGCGGGGGGATAAGAGATGAGGGAGGTGGGGGATGAGAGAGAGGAGGGTGAGAGAGGATGGGTGTGGGTGAAAGAGAGGAGGGTGAAGGTTGAAAGACAGGAGGGTGATGGAAGAGGGTGGGTGAAAGAGAGAAGGAAGAGGGGGGTGAGAGAAAAAATGCAGTCAGTATTACAGTATTTTATACTGGACAGGGAATAGTTCCGTGGGCGCCTATAAAATTTTACCACTATAAAGGATATACGAAAACCAAGCCTGTTGGTTGTGAAGATTGTTGATCCTCACGGTGGGCTTGAAAACAAAGAGAAAGCACAACACATAGCGTAATACTGTTGAAACATTAAACAAACAACATATAAGACAACATATAACAGCTGAATACTGAAATGGTATTTTTAGGACAATAAAATCATTTAATAACAATTAATATTTAATATAATGCACAATTTGCATGGACATATAGATTTAAGCAATTAAAAATCTGAATAGGTGGTTCAACTGCTCCGTAGCACCAATGTTGATGATAGCAATGCCTACTCACCAGATGGAATAGGTTTGCAGGCAGTGGATATTTTAGAGAGTATCCCCTCTCATCTGTGTGCTGTATTTTATACTGCTACACTGATTTAATTTAAAAAGCCATATAACTTTGTAATGTTTTGCTGTTTTAAAAATGTTTAAATATGCACGTATTTTTATGTATTTGTATTCACATTTATATTGAATGCTGATTTTTTTTCCATGTAATTTGGATTTCATCAGTCGGGGGCTCGACTAATATCACAGATGAAAAGGTGGGCTCGAATTAACATTGTAGCCGTCTGCACATGCGTGAGCTCTCGTACATGTACAGATGGCTACAGTGTTAAATTATAAATCCAAGCTAGGTTTTTTTCATTTATTTCCCCCCCCCCCCTATAATATGTGCACCAATACAATTCACACAATGATAAGAAATTAGCTAAGTTGCCAATCGATCCTTTCTCCTGTGATTGATCGATGGGCGAAGGTTCGGCTCGGGGGTTCACTAAATGGGTGTCAGAAGAGTGCAGCAGAAGAGGACCAAAGATGCAAAGTTCTGTAGGGAAGATAGGTAGTAAAGTCAAACCGCGCTCTTGCTTCCTAACAGGATCTTGAAGTAGATCAACTCTTCCCTCTTGCAGCTGATGTGATGTGAAAGCACCCCTCCTCCACAGATCCCGTCGTAGGATGACTCCAAACGCCGGGCGTCAGCAGGAAATGAAACACAAGAGCGCACCAAGGGTCAAGATTTAATAAAAACAATTAATAATAACAAGTAAAAACTTACATATAGGGGTATATAAGTCCAGTAGAGCAGTGCAGGGGCAACAGTCCTGGTGGTGTCTTGGGCGCAGGGGAATGGTGCTGAGGCTTACTAGTCAGTCCCGCGCACTGGGGCTACCTGGCTCGGCACCACATTGTTCTTCCTTCCGGGTTGCGGCTTCTCGCAGGACCCGTGAATAGTAGCCCGCCTCAAACGCCGGTTTCCCAAAGAAACTCACTCCGGCGAGCCGAAAGAGTCTCTGGTTGTTAGTGGGAGTGCTGAGACTTGTTACCCCAATGGGCTGATTACCAATAGCACTGTGTGGGCTTCGCAACGCGTTTCACACGGTATTGTGCTTCATCGCCTGAGGGGGAGACTGTGGTGTAGCCTGTTGTTCGTTTGTGAGTGAAATAAAGTTTTTTCAAACTACCCGGAAGTGCCCTGGATTCTGTCACGGGTTGTGGCGCCGGATTCCCTTCTCTCCTAAACAGAACCAACTGTCAGAGTCTGTGAAAAATGGCTGTCGGAGCACCTTGGATTTACTGCAGACCACTCAATAAAGGTGGAAAGAGTACACAGAATGGGCGCTACAAGACAAGACCAAGAAAATAAACCTAGACCCATAATAGAAAGAGAACGTCCCGAAGGAAAAAAAAAGAAGTTCGATCTTTTCAATACTGTTATAGATCTTCAGAAGTACACTCGCAAATTAGCCTTAAAAAAGATCTATACTAAATAAAATGATGATGAAATTGTGAAATCTGATACTTCTCTTGATACAGTTGCAGCTGGTTGTTCCCCAGATGCTTTTGCTGATGTTATCTTTTCCTTAGATATGAAGACACTTTTTCAGGAGAATAACACTGAACCTCTGGTTCCTATGACTGCTTCTTCTTTCTTTGGTCACACAGATTCGGGGTTCAAGAAGAAATCTATATTTGTACCCAGCGTATCCAGAGGTCCCTTTATTTCAGCCTTTGAGGCATTAGTAGAGAGAGATCTACGGATACTTGCTAAGGGGGTATCATTTACAACATCTATATCTGATAATCTAATGGAAATTGAGAGAGCTAGTCTCAGGATCCTTATGATGATAACTCCATTATGAGAAAGAACGCAGATAAGGGGGGAGTAGTAGTTGTCCAATCTGCCACCCAATATCAGACTGAAGCTTTGCGACAACTGAGTGATTCCACCTTTTATGTTAAACTTAAAACAGCTCCAACTGAAAAAATTAAACATGAGTTAGTTGAATTGTTAGAGTTTGGTAATATCCTATATGTTCTTACTACAAAAGAATATAATTTTTTGAATTGTCTACATCCTGTCGTGCCTGTGTTTCACCATCTCCCAAAGATACATAAAGGACTGGACCACCCCCCGGGGAGGCCCATTGTGTCCAGTATTGCGTCTTTGAGGGATGGTGTCTCCAGGTACGTAGATGGGTTTTTGCAGCCTCTGGTTCATTCCCTTCCTTCTTACATTCGTGACACCGCGGATTTATTGGCGTCCGTTGAAGGGATGAATTGGAGGCCCAGTTATCGCTGGGTCACCATGGACGTCACATCCTTATACACTATTATAGCACACAAGCATGGTTTATTCGCTACTTCACATTTTTTGGACACTTCGACGTTATCACAGGCACAATGCTCTTTCATCCAAGAATGTATCTCAATATTGCTTACTCACAATTATTTTTCATTTGATTCACAATTCTATTTACAGGTCAAAGGCACAGCTATTGGGACTTCCTTTGCTCCTTCTTTGGCTAATCTTTTTATGGGTTTATGGGAATTAACTCACATTTATGGTAGCACTAATTTATTTCGTCATCACATTGTTTTGTACAAACGTTACATTGATGATCTGTTTTTTATTTGGGATGGTGACTATCAATCTTTACACACTTTTTTTGATACACTGAATGTTAATGATGTTAATTTAACATTCACGATGGATACTGATATTCACCATATTAATTTCTTGGATGTGACGTTCCATGTTGATCTGGATAATCAAATACAAAGCAATGTTTTTAGGAAAGCTCTTTCCAGAAATTCATTTTTGCATTCTCAAAGTAGCCACTCCAGATCTCTCATCAATGGAATCCCCAAAGGGCAATTTCTCCGTTACAAGAGACTTTGCTCTAATGATGAGTCATTTAAAATGCATGCTAGAGACCTTGGTGAGAGATTTGGTCAGCGTGGTTACAACAAACGAATTGTAGAGAAGGCCTTTGAGGAGGCAGATATCAAAGAAAGGAAAGATTTGATTAATACACAATATTCTAAAAAAAAAGTAGATCTTCTGTAGCAAACAAAAGGGCTAACATTAATGAACCACTGTTTATTACACAATATAATGGACAAGCGAATCAAATTCGTCAAATTGTTCAGAAACACTGGGGCTTGTTACAATTAGATCCCCAATTGAAAACAGTTCTTACAGATAGACCAAGAATGGTCTTCATACAAGCAAGAACATTGGACTCTTTAATTTCCCCTAGCATGTTCAGCTCTTCTAGACAAGAACACATAAAAGGGATACCACAAGGGTTCCACAAATGTGGTCATTGTTCATTTTGTCAATATGTAAAACCTATTCACAGAATCACTACTATTCCTTCTGGTTATAGTTACAAACTTACAACGTTTATGAATTGCCATACCAGCTATATCATTTAGGTTCTAGTATGTGGATGTAATTTGAAATATGTGGGGCGTACGATTAGGCCCCTAAAAAGTAGAATAGCCGAACATGCTAGACTAATTAAGAAAAGTGACTCTGAACATCCGGTGCCCAGACACTTTTCCTCCTGTCCTAAAGGAGGAATTGAGAATTTTAGATTCTTTGGATTAGAATATATCCCTATGCCAAAGAGACGAGGTGATAGAGAGAACATTCTCAACCAGCGAGAAATGTTCTGGATATTCCATTTGGATACCCTTCACCCAAGAGGGATGAATGTTGAGTGGGAACTCAAACATTTTTTGTTGGGGTAACCTCCCTCATCAGTCCCTCCTCTCTCTTCCACCTCCCCCCTTCCCCTTATTTCCCCTCTCCCCTCCCCCTCCCCTCCCTTCCCCCTCCCCCTCCCTGCATTCCCCCTCCCCTTTCTTTTTCATATTTTTGTTCTAATTATATGCTTATGTTCTCTGCCTTCCATCTATCTTAACCATGACCTTGTAGTTAAGAGGTATTTATGTTTAGAGATGTTTATATAATTTGTTTATTCATATATTCTATTCTTTTATCATTCTTTTCATTTTCTACTATCACATTCATTAGTTCTGACGTAGTCATGTGTAAATGTTATATGTTTGCTTGTAATGGTTATTTGTTATTCACATAAGTTTTGTATGTTGCAGATCAAGTGTTTTACTGAGTTCACCAAATACTTGTTGCTCACATGTTATATGTGAGTACTTGATGGGTTAAAAAACTGTTATTAGAGCTCAACCAATGACACGTTACTGCATTCAATTTCAATTGATTTTTAACAGCTGTGGTTCACCTATATCAGTGTTTGTCTTTCTCCTGGCAGATTACTCTTTGACAAAACGCCCTGGGCGTGAAACGCATCAGAGTACCTGCCAGGACTATCCATGTACTTGTTTTTTAGTTAATAAACTTTTTTGTATCATGCCTGCCAGTTCATTTGAAATAGCTGTGCTCCAGCTTTTTTCCTTCGGGACGTTCTCCTTCTATTGCGCATGTGCTTGGATGCACGCTGCATTGAAGATCCATCATTCATCTCTTACTTGCTGGGCCGTGCGAACGGCGCGGCTTCTACATACTACACAAGGGAAGCGTCGCAGCGATCAGCTGTTCTCCGGTGCTCCAGGCGTCACACTTTTGGTGCTTGAGATACGCAGTGGGAGCTTAGACCGGAGAGACGGACGGACAGAGGGCCAGTCTACTGAAGGGGCTTATCATCAACCGGCGAATCCCTTCACCAGCTGTATCAACCATCTGGAACCGTGAGGCTCCAGAGCTTCCTCCTCCTCCTCCTTCCCCTTCAGGACTCAGATGGACAATCGTGAGTACTTTTGGCAAACTATTAGTGCTATCAAGATTAGCTATTTGCCTACACTTGATATCATCTGTTCATACAATCACCATTAGTGGATGGGAGAGGGAGTCATAGACTATTCACATGGACATATACATCATTGTTATTTTTTTCACGGATCTTCAAACTTCAAACAGGCACTGAACTATTTCTTTTCATTGAGCACCGATATTTTTCTCAGTGCTGACATCAGCCCTGAGTACAAATCTCTCTTAGACCTGTAGCCATGCTGTAAAATGGTCTGCATTTGTCTCTCCTGCTGGCAGTAAACCTGGTAAGTTACGGGGGTGCCAGCAGTAATCATGGAGGTTTGCCCTCACTCCCTGGTGAGGTATCCTATGTATGGATGGGAGTGGCTACATACTCTGAGTCCACAGTTAGTGACATCAGAGATGTGCCGGTTTCCTGAGGTATATAGTCACAGCACTGCCCAAAGTTAGTGCGTTGGAGGAAGGAATCAGTCTGTGTTGAGACTTGTGAATGGAGGGCCCACTAGTGCAGTAGCTAGTGGCCCGTTTCTACCTCAAGTAGCATCAAGCCTGACAAGGCCACACTGTGTCCAGGGACCTGGCACAGGGGTGATCTCCCTGCGGGGAGAGGGGATCCTACTCCATTGGGAGGGCGTACCTTTTCAAGGGACAGTACGGCAAAATGTGCGGCTGAGCTAATCGCTGCAAGGGGCAGTCTGCCCATACTATCGTCAATAAAGATGCCTTGTTCAAAGACAACCCCACTGTGTGAGTGTGAAGTTACTCTCCAGTGGAAGTCACCACCAAGAAGGAGTTCCTCATCAGAACCATCTACCTGCGGACGCAGAGATCCTGATGAGGTGGAGGCGCTGCACGTGATATAGGTAGGACTCGCACACACAACCTCAGCTGCCTGTCTGGATTGGCAGTCCCCGAACACCATCATGCGGGAGACTCAGGAGTCCTGTTGCCAACAGGTGCACCACCAGACACAACCATGTAATGGGGGCTGGATAGACCAGAGGGACCAATGTGAGATGGGGTGGGTCAGACTAGAGGGAATACCCGTTACAGACCCATAATAGCAAAGATCCTGAATTTCAATGACAAGGTAAATATCATCATAGACAATTCTGTCACAGTTTTACAAAAAAAGAGAGAATTCAGCAAAGTCTGCACCACTTTCTTTAAGCAAAAATGAAAATTTGCCCTGACCTACCCAGCAACCCTGAAAATATTCACAGACACGGGAATAAAGACTTTTACATCCCACGATCAGGCGGAGAAGTTCGTGGCAAAGATGGCACCAGCCAGAGGAGCAGAAGAGGAAAGACACGGGGCAAGCGGGATGAACACCGAAAAAGGAGACCTACACAGCACCCAGATGTCCGATTTGCCTGATTGTAGTTAACCCAACACCGGTGATCCCCTACCTCAAACCCACGCAGTTTAAAAAAAGAGAGAATGAGAATCATCATGGCCGCTACAAGATACAAGGCCAGAGACATATACCCCTTCATGGGCTCCCACCATAAGACTTTGCAGGATAATCCACAAATTTGAACAGCCTATACATAAACTAAGAGCTTCCCCTTGAATATAGAGGAGGGGGGAAGGGGAACTCCGGCACCCCAAATACATACAGCCCCTAAAATAGAAGGGAGCTTAGGCAATTAAGAGAGGGGGGGAGGGAGGCGAGGGAGGGGTGAGAAGATAGCCTCAGAAAGACAAAAGCCCAAGAGGGTGCACCCTGGCTCCTCATACCAAGAGGGGGCCGAGATGTAAAAGGGAGATACATCTTCATAGTCTGTGATGATAAAAGGGGAAAGAGTGGGGGGCGGTAGATCCCCAAGCAATATATTTGAGACAAATGAAGGAATTTAAGGGGATCAGGATGAATAAAATAGAACTAAAACTATCAATGTTTGCTGACGATATATTGATGTTCTTCACCAACCCTAACGAATCAATTAAACACATATTGCAGCAAATAGAAAACTTTGGGTCTTTCGCAAGGATTCAAAATGAGCATATCTGAGACCGAAATGATATACGTTAAGGAACCACCCTACACAAAAGAGCCATATATTCTACCAGTAAAAATCACAAATAAACATATATGATCAGTCGGGATATTGCTGGTTGCAGATCTCCCCAGACTGTACGGTAATAACTTCAAGCCAATAATACATAAAATAGTAGGAGAATGAAAGAATTGGGTGACGCTACCACTGTCACTCTTCGGTAGAGCAAATGTGATCAAAATGATATCATTTGCCAGACTTCTATACCCCATGCAAACCCTTCCCTTGCTACTGAAACATACAGATATTATCGAAATGCGCAGAGCAATGACAACCTTTCTGTGGGGATCCAAAATAAGCAGAATAGCCTATAAAAAACTACAGCTTCCAAAAGAAATGGGGGGTATTAACCTACCAAATATTAGGAACTATAATATAGCACGCGTGATGAGACACGTAGGGGACTGGATTCAAGGCACAAGCTATTATTCCACCTCAGAACTAGAAAAAGCCTTCTCCTCGGGACATACCCTGAGAGAACTAATCCATAAAAGGTGGACTGACATCCCACTAATCCAAAGAAACAACGTTCTATTCAAAGACACTATAGTCACTTGGAAAACCGTCAGGAAAAAAATACAAACTATCTTTCACAATCGCAAGATATTTACCAATCCAAGGGAGTTGGAGTTCTAGTGACCAGGCAGGTGCCATTAGATCCATTATTCGGAAACATTGGGGCACTCTAGCCCTGGATCCGTTGATGCAGAATATGGTATCTTCAGGTCCACGGGTTGTATTTCGTAAAGCAGCCACTATAGGTAATAAATTATCACCAAGTATGCTTCGTCCTTTAAAGTCAAATAGGAATCCCCTTTCCCTGTTCCCCAAACTTGTAGGCTCATACAAATGTGGACGATGCAAGATATGTCCAAATATGATTAAATTAACTAATTTCTCAGATAGAGAAGGAACACGCAGGTTCAAAATTCAATCTTACATTTCATGTCAGACAGATTTTGTCATTTATCTTTTAACATGCAAATGCAACAAACAATATGTGGGCCTTACAAGTAGACTTCTTAAGTTACGTGTTCTTGAACACTTAGCGCTCATACGAAACAAAGATATGTTGCATCCAGTATCCTATCATTTCAATACTTGTCCATTGGGTTCAGTGGGATCACTACAGTGTGTGGGGATGGAACATATTTCTTTACCCCGCAGAGGTTGAGACCGAATCAAACTATTACATCAGCGTGAAGCACATTGGATCTTCACGCTGAAAACACTGCAACCCAATGGGCTAAATATTGAATGGGACCTGCGTTGTTTCCTTTGATTCATTAATTTTTTTGATTTTGTTGTGTGATTCACTATGGAAAAATCCTTTTAACAATTGTGGTAACGTTTGAGATTTATGTACCAAGTCTTAGCCAGGTCTACACTTTTTGTCTTTTTTCCTTTCGTTCTTCCTACTTCTTCCCTTCCCCCCTCCTTTTTCCCCCCCTCCCCCCTCCTTCTTCTCCCCCTCCCCCCCTCCTTCTCCTCCCCCCTCCCCCTTCCTTCTCTCATTTTTCCCATTCTTTCCTTTCTCTTCTTTTTCTTTCTTTTTCTGTCTTTTCATGACATCTTGGGACCTTTATACCCACTTAACCAATTTAATTAATGTAGTACTCTTTAAAATGTTATCACTAACAATAAGAGTTAAAATGATAAGATCCAATTATTAGACCTTGTCTTTATTAAGGAGTTTAATTTGTTTATGGTCCTCAGTGTCCTTTATTACTTGATTTGTTGCATACAGTGTTTTATATCATTGTTCCTATGATAATTTGCCAGTACAGTGCAGTATTGCTTCTGTGATGATTCACTAGTGCAGTGTATGTTTCCACATTACTAGGTTAAGTATAATTACGGCTTATGTGCATTTATTGTTAAGTAAGCACTGATGGGACTATGATTATGCAGCATTATGCACCATTACAAGCAGTTAAGACATTGGCAATGTATGGGTTAATACATTTTAAACCCGTTTTTTCGCGGGCTTTTTTTACTATAAATGTGCAGGCTCAGGCCACTGCTCCCCACTCCAAGACGAAGCGCTATTTTGAGCGTGAAACGCGTTGAGGGGGAGACTGTGGTGTAGCCTGTGTCCTATTGTGTGCGTTCAATAAAGATTTGCTATTCAAAACCGGAAGTGCCTCCAATTCAGTCACTGGCTGTGGCGCCGGATCTCTTCTCCTGCCTGAGTTCTAGATTCACACCTGGGTCCACTTAATCCTCATTTCAAATTTGGAAAAAGAAAGGCATCACATGTCTAGACCATGTAATTAACAGAGACAAGCAGGAATTCATGAAATTCAAAGATTTTGCTTAAAAATGGGACATCCCCCAAAATTGGATTCACGCCTTCTCACACACACAGATAATCAGCTACTGTAAAAAATTAACTAACTACAAAACAGCCATACTCCAAAACAACAAAATTAATAACTATTTGAAGCTGAACACACACAACAAATCCACTTTATCAGAACTATATAATATCATAAGAGATCAGGATATGGAGACCACAGACGCTAATACAGGGGAGCGCAAACTTTTTTCCCTCCGCCCCCCTGGCGGCAGTTCCCCTCTCTTCGCGCCCACCCCCTCTTACCTCAGCTCCGGCGTCATTTGACGCCGCGTTGCCATGGTGACGCGTCTAAGAAGCCGCCGGAGTCAAGGTAAGTGTAGTTTACAGAGACCTTCGCCGCTTCCCCGGTACTTAATTAAAGTGCATTTGGGAAGTGCGTGAGGCCTCTGTAAACCCCGCACCCCCCGCAGACAATCTCCCGCCCCCCCCCCTTGGGGGCGCACCCCCCATTTTGAGCACTGCTGCGCTAATACACTTAGAGCATGGAAAAGAGATTTCCCGGAGATACAAAATATGGAACAGTTGATAAAAGGAAATCAGAGAATCCACAGGCTAATACCATCAGAGACCTGGAGGGAAATGCAGTTCAAAATAACACATAGGGTATACATCTCATTCACGAGACAAAATCGAACAGAAAAAGAACAGAAGACACAACGAAATGACCATAGTGTAAGGAACCGAAGGCTGACCTCAAACATTGCCTTTGAACATGTGAATACATATCCAGATACTGGGACTTGGTGTTAAGCTATATTTAGGCAAAATTGAAAATATCCTGGGTCAAAGACCGAATTCCTTTGATTTTCGCTAACATAGAGAATTGTACACACGGCAGAGAAATTAGCAAAACAGTGACAAGACCCACAGAAGTCATACTCTTAGCAGCAAGAAAGACAATTATGCTAAACTGGTTATCACCACACCAACCCTCGCTGGAGAATTTACATAACTTACTGTACAAACTAATGACAATTGACAGACTTGAAACATGCTTAGACAGAACTAGGACAATGGGGGGGACTTCCATCTAAGGTGGGACTGGCTCCTGGAAGGGACAAATACGGGTACGAAAGACGATATAGGATTGAAAGCCTAGAAAACAACGAGAGGTGAAATAATCCAATAATCCACGATTATTGGAACGTTCTATAATGACATGATGAGGCGGTTGTTCAGGAGGTTCGAGATATATGATTGAATACTATAGTCTCATGCCTCAGAAGACATATGGTTAAGGTACCAACACGATTAGTTGAGTTAATAGTTAAATTGGATTACATATGTCAAAATAATATACAGACAGTCCTCGTTTTACAACGCTTCACTTTACAACGAATGGCTTATCCAACGCTTTGCAATGCATACCTATATTCATTTTTACAACGCCAAAACAGCTTATCCAACGCTCTTACGACTCTTTGCAACGTAGTGTATGTGTATATATATTTACACATTCACATAAACGTTGCAAAGCGTTGTAAGAGCGTATATATATAATATTATACTATATAATATTATACTATATAATATATTATTTATTATGTTATATTATATATATAATACAGTATATACACTATATAATTATGTATGTGCTGCATATCTTATTGCCTGCATAAAATATTTGGTGTATTTTAGTGTTAAAAATGCCTTTGGGAATGGAACCTTTCATTTAAACAGTGTTCCTATGGGAAAACGTGTTTCGCTTTACAACGTTTCGCTATCCAACGCCATTTTGAGTAACACATTGGGTCGGATAACCGAGGACTGCCTGTATTACCGGCAATCTGATTGAGAGCACCTCATAGACAGAAGGATATGTAACCAAGGTGTATTAAGAAAGGAAATTAGAAAAAAAAATAAAAGTAAATGTTTCAACGGGAGGAAGCAGCTCTGTTAGACATCAAAATCATTTAATATAAGGTTCCAGACTAGATACAGGGAGGTGAGATAACTAAAATATCCCAAATACAGACTAATTCTGAAGCCAAACCGATAAATGAATAACATCTCAGGAACTATAACAGACAGAGCTGCCCTAAACCCACCCTCGCACCTGCTTTAAGAAGAACGTGAAATATAGATTATATTACAATGTAAGTGAACAAACGATGTTAGCTACTGTACCCGAAAATGTATGCAAGGTGTATGAGACACTAATAAAGATATTTGGGAAAAAAAATGTCATTGAGATGTTTTTTTTTTTTTAATTCAACATGTATTTTCTCATAGTACAAAACTGATTTATTAAAAAAAAAAAAATACACGTAGGATATTGCTTGGTCTGCAGCTTTAATAGTTTCTCACAAAAAGACTTTTGGAAAACGACAGCATCCCCACCTTTATCATAGAAAAAAGCACTGCATTTCATATTGAAGAAGAAAATGTTAACAATACACTACAGTACGTTTTTTTTTTCTAAACTTCTTTTTGATTTGAGTTTTTAAAGGCGCAAATGGAGGTACAAAAAGTAAAAACGGGGGAGGGGGAACATACCATTTTATACATTCCTTTCAAAAAGTTTGTATACATTGGCAACTTGCCTCAGTAGACTTCCATATTTATCACATTGATGGACACTGTCACCTTGCTTACATCCGTCACTCAATGCACCTCCTATTCCTGGCCTGAGTGGCGAGTGGAATTAACCCCTTCTACCTTTTGTTTAACCTGTCTCTCTTAGCCTCTTCCACTTTGGTTCATTTCCAATGGACATGGAATGTTAATATGTCCTATCCATTATCCCAGGGTTCCCAGGCCTTATTCAAGTTCTTAGTGGTGTGTCTTATATACGAGGTGAGTTTCTCCATTAATTGGACCTAATTTATTCTTTGTTCAATTTCTCTTTTCGAAGGGGGTTGGAGTTTTTTCCCGGCCCCTGCTATGGAACACCGACCGGGCTGCTGTTAGAATACAGTATGTGAGACTAGCTTACTTGTCTGCGGGTTCAGGTTCTCAATTGGTCTTGCCAGTACTAACAGGGTCAAGGGGAACTTCCAAATCTAGAGTTTCCCTAATCACATCTTGCACTATCCCTCAGAATGTCTGGATCTTTGGGCAATGCTACTGTATGTGAGCCATATAACCCAACATCCCACAACCCCTACAACACCTATCCGAGACCTCTGGTAATATTTGCTTCAATCTCTGTGAGGTGAGGTACCATCTGTAATGGATTTTATAGATGTTCTCTTTTGTAATAGTCACAAAAAAAAAATACTCTTCAATTTGTACAGAGTGCACTTGTGCTGTCATTTAAAAACAATTACTGTATGTGTGGGTGCTACTGTAGTTAAAGGTTTCTATTAGAACCAAAAGACAATTTGGGCTGTGCCTACATTGGCATAATGTTAGAATTGAATAAATCAAATGCTGTGACTAACATTTGTCTACTTTGTACTGCCACCAAAAGGCAATCTGCCAGATCCTTGGGGAATCAAACTCAATTAACATTTTTGTTACCTCTGACATAGATGAAAACATCAAGTATGACAAATGTTAGTGTGAATGATTGTATAGTGGACACACCAAAATAATAGCACAGACAACATACAGTATAATTAGAAATAGTAAAACTACTTAGTCTTCGTTTTTATACCATCAGATGCCGAAAATATCACTATCTTTTTCTTAAGTTGTACTGTGTGAATGTAACTACAGTACCTCCACATATGATAAAACTCTCTTTTGAATGACAGCAGCAGTAAACATGTGCCCTAGTCAATCAATAAGGGGAATATATTGAATCATAAAAATGTACACTTTATTTATTGGCTTATTATCAATGATGTTGTTAGTCAGAGATTTTTCACTAAAGTTTGAATTTGCAGCAAAATCTACATTTTTGGCATTTCTAAAGTATGGAAAAAGGTAATATTCATCTATTATAAAAAAGTTAGAATAATAGCAACATTTTGAAAAAAAAAAGTTTGAAAAAAAGGTAACCTTCCTTGCTCGGCTCTAAAAGATTTTACATCAAGTCCACAAAATGGACTCTCTTGGACCCCGTATTGTCGACATATTTTACCTGATCTTTATAGATACTGCGGCCTATGTGCCAGATCTGCATTCATTTGGACATTCGGTTGTCCCTAGAAGCAATAGTGGCATGACCATAATGGGTGATATATGCATTTACAGTACATTCAAGACATTGGCCAAGAACATGTCAACGTCCATGACCCCACAGATACATAAGGATATTCATACCCCCAAGTGGCCCGGACTCCGTCTCTTACCATTCGATCAGCTCAGCTCAACTGGGTTAAGTTCCTTCCGAAAAAAGCTCCAGACAAAACCCAAATTAAAGATTCCTCTTTAGGTACCTCGAATAGGGTCATGTCCCACAGTACATTTGTCACTGTAAAATAACCAATCATCGATAGCATTTAGGTGAGCTTGATAAGCTTCTTCTTCCTCCAGGTCCCCCCACCAATGCACTACCTAACCTTACCCCTCCTTGAAGCAGACATTCGGGTCAGTTCGATCTTTGGTGTGCACTTTACCACCATACTGTCCTTTCCCATATCACAAGACAGGGAAAGGGTGAAATCCCCCAAATATATTGCTTGGGTGACACTCACTTCAGTAGCTTTGGGCTCAGTAGCTTCGTTCCAACCAATCCCAAAATGGGCTGGTTTGGGGATTGCAGGCTTCAACACCTCAGGCGCAGCAGCAGTTTCTTGATGATCGGTACTCTTTACTCTGTCTACTTTTTAATCTGTGAGGGATAAAATCGCGGAGGCAGCCTCATTCACCTCTGGTGCCGTTGATTCCATGGGAAACTCAGACGGAACAACTTTCGTGGCTCGTTTCTCTTTGGGGGAAATCTTGGGGTCTTTGCTCCCATCCTTGGTCTCAACATCCAGAGTCGGTACCGCCTTTCCTTTTTTCTCCGTAGGTGCAGCTCACCGGTAGAATGGAGGAGCAGTGACGAACTTACATTTCAGCCGCTCGTAGGCTCGGAGACCACCCTCCAGCCTAGCATAGTGACTTGATCATGTCATGGCGGCATGTGACGTCGCAATGTCATTTGACACCATGTTGTTATGGCAACACGACATCATGTGATGATGGGGTGTCATTTGATGTCGGGTCATCAAGAGAGAATGATGAAAGGGGTGGGTAAGGACCCTCACAGAAAAGTGATCCTATCCTGTTTGCAAGGCAGAAGGATTTTTGGGGCTAAAAAGCTCACATTTGTGATTAAGATTTAGATTTTAACCAAGGGAATGTCTTATGCCAATTAGACACGTAAAATCTCATATTCTCAACTCAAGACCCTTTGATGCAGAACCTGATAAATGTTTGGTAACGAATGTTAAGGAATTCTTTTAGTTTATCCTTTTTATTTGAATCTGTCTGCCTTTATTGTATTGTGTGTTTTTGAAATAACGCTTTCTGTAAACTAAGCACTTTAATACTGTTGTATATTAAATATGAACTTTAATAAGTATATATTTGGGCTCTGATTGAACTGTTGCACATTTAGTAGAGATTGATTTACAGTTTCGGACACCTTTTGCTACAACAGATTTTTGTGTTAAGCACATATTTCCTTTAATAAACAGAGACCAAAGACTGCAAATTGCATTTTAATTCTTTGGTGGTGGAAGCGTTTAGAGATATATTGGGACAGATTGAGGGGATATATTAGTAATTTGTGGGACCTTGCGCCGGTAAAGATTGGATCAGCTGGTTAGCTGTGTGTATTAACCCTTGCCATATATACAAGTCACGTGCTCACAGGTGTGCCATTCATGACAACATCCAGTGATAGTGCTCGCTATGCACAAACATACATCACTTCAGACATTAACTAGTGCAAATAATATGGTTTCTCAACAAGATATCCTCACGGAAAGAACGGAGCACAGCAATTGCAGTAAGAAGGGGGCTAGATACCGCTGTTAAAAATCCTTTATTCCATGGTAGACATCATGGCATGATATGGTTTCTCTGTGCTTCTTCCCCTAGTAGTTCTCACTTCTACGCTGTGGAGGTACTTATGCTTGTTTTGCTTAGTAATACTTAGATTGCAATACAGAGGGAACCCAAAAGAGATGAGTTCAAGGCACCCCACTATTTGCACTCATTACCATTATTAACAAAAGGATTCTCCTTTTAGCCAATAGCTCACTTTTTCCCTGATAGGGATCTGGCTATTGGCTAAAAGGAGAATCCTTTTGTTAATAATGGTAATGAGTGCAAATAGTGGGGTGCCTTGAACTCATCTCTTTTGAGTTCCCTCTGTATTGTATATAGTATTTACCTCGCTTGCTCCATTTTCTCAACACCTATTCTCTCCTAGACCCTCTACAATCTGGCTTCCGCACTGCTCACTCCACGGAAACAGCCCTCACTAAAATAACTGACGACCTCCATGCTGCCAAAGACAGAGGTCATTACACTCTGCTCATATGACTCGACCTCTCTGCAGCATTTGACACCGTGGACCACCCTCTTCTCCTTCACATTCTCCATACTCTTGGCATTTGGAACAAAGCTCTATCCTGGATCTCATCCTACCTCTCCCATCGTACTTTCAGTGTCTCTTCTGCTAACACCTCCTCCTCCTATATTGATCTCTCTGTGGGGGTACCCCAGGGCTCTGTCCTGGGACCTCTTCTCTTTTCTCTGTATACACTTTCTCTAGGTGACCTAATAACATATTTTGGGTTTAATTATCACCGCTATGCTGACGACACACAAATATATTTCTCAACACCCGACCTTACACCTGCTTTACAAACCAAAGTTTCTGAATGTCTCTCTGCTATATCATCCTAGATGGCCCTCCGCCGCCTTAAACTCAACATGGCTAAAACAGAGCTCCTCATACTTCCTCCCAAACCAGGCCCTACTACCTCCTTCCACATTACTGTTGGAACTACGATCATTCACCCAGTAGCTCAAGCACGCTGCCTTGGGGTCACACTCGACTCCTCTCTCACATTTGCCCCTCACATTCAAAACATTTCTAAAACCTGTCGCTTTTTCCTCCGCAATATAACAAAGATAGGCCTTTTCCTCTGTTGCTCGACTGCTAAAACTCTGACTCAGGCCCTCATTCTCTCCCGTCTTGATTACTGTAACCTCCTGCTGTCCGGCCTTCCTGCCTCTCACCTGTCTCCCCTACTATCGATCCTTAACGCTGCTTCCAGAATCACCCTACTCTTTCCTAGATCTTTCTCAGCATCTCCCCTCATGAAATCCCTCTCCTGGCTTCCGATCAAATCCCGCATCTCACACTCCATTCTTCTCCTCACTTTTAAAGCTTTACACTCTTTTGCCCCTCCTTACATCTCAGCCCTAATTTCTCGTTATGCACCATCCAGACTCTTGCGTTCTTCTCAAGGATGTCTTCTTTCTACCCCATTTGTATCTAAAGCCCTCTCCCGCCTTAAACCTTTTTCATTGACTGCCCCTCACCTCTGGAATGCCCTTCCCCTCAGTACCCGACCAGCACCCTCTCTATCCACCTTTAAGACCCACCTTAAGACACACTTGCTTAAAGAAGCATAGGAATAGCACTGTGGCTATTCTGAACACATGATACATAAAGCTTGGCCCCCTGCAGACGCACTTACCAGAACTTCCTCCTACTGTCTCTGTACGTTCTCCCTACCTACCAATTAGACGGTAAGCTCCTCGGAGCAGGGACTCCTCTTCCTTAATGTCTAAAGCACTTATTCCCATGATCTGTTATTTATATTATCTGTTATTTATTTGATTACCACATGTATTACTGCTGTGAAGCGCTATGTACATTAATGGCGCTACATAAATAAAGACATACAATACAATACAATATCCCCCTTGCACCTACCTTTATACTCAGGACACAGAACATATATAGGTGAGCAGTCATATTCAGTGATTTTTAATACTTAGATTGGCAATCTCCTGCATAGCGTCAATAGGGTCCTATCTTAATTAAGCCTTTGGAGGGAATACACTCTGTCCTCTTGTATTAGTATCCTGTCACTCTGTGTACTGCCTGCCTCTTCCATGCATATTGGTTCAGGAGTTTACTTAGGATCTTCCGATGGGGCCGATCCGATTATGTGCCGGAGCTACTACTCTTAGAACTCCTATCAAGCAATGCTCACTCTTCTTCCTTAATAAGAACAATCTTGGGCCATTACTATAGGTACTAACTATATAGGACAAGTTCCTTAACTTAAAAATAATAAATGTTAACAGCACATACTTAATACACAAGTCTATTTACAGGACTCACAGTGAGGCTTCAGTTTGAAGTCTGAAGAACCTTGTAGGCGGACGCTCACAGAGGTATGCAAGGGAGACAGATTATAGTGAAATTAAATAAGCTTTTAATTGCGCCTTTTCCTTAACATCAGGAAACCATCCAAACAAGGGGTAAACAAAGCTTCTATTCACTTGGGAGTATTTCTAGTGAAATACTATGCAGTTCACAACTCCCTTAGATAAGCATGTCTCCCAGCCCCAAACATATAGCATGAAATGAACAGATATAAAAAGTCTTGTAAATAAAAGTCTTATCTGTTCCTTGTGGTTTGGAGGGAAAATCTTCTCTGTCCCTGGTTGCTACCTTTTCTTCAGGATTTGTCAGCATTCAGGTTTAGAAGTTTCCCCTGTGTCTTGAAAGCAGCTCTGTTGTTTCTTCTGGCAGGGCTCAAGACAAGTGTCTCCAAGTTCAGCTCAGGTGTGAGCTAAGGAGTCTCTCTTCCTGTCTCAAAAGACAGGCTTTTCTAAGCCATCTAATCAGGCAGGTGGTGTTTGTTAATTGACTACCAGCAGTTAACCACCACACTACTGGATTAGAGGCACATTACATAAACAGGGATAACTCCCCTGTTACAAACCTGTTTCTAAAACATCAGGTGGAGCTATATACTGTATATCCTACTGTCTCCCAATAGTGACATCACTGGACACAAGACATACAAAGGAGTGGCTATCTCTTTCTGCATAGTCATCCTGCATCACATGATGGGGAGGGGAGTAACCTGAGTGATCCCACAAAGTTAACTCATTAAGACTGTTAACCTCTTATACTAACTAGTAGTCCCCAAAGCGGGAGACTACAACAAAAATTGCTAATGAACGCTATAAATATGACTATCACATTAGTGCTCTCACCGCTAGCAAAAAGGCCTGCTAATTTTGAAGATTAGATTCTCCAGCAAATTGGGCAATTTCTCTAGAAATCTTCGGTTTTGTGAAAGTAAAAAAAAAAAAAAATGTGACCTGAGTTTTAGCAATTTCGCCCATCTCTATGGCTGAAAATAAAGTGGTTCACCTCTGAAGGACCCCTCCCCCCTCCTCCCTTCCCCCCGGGCTCGAATCCTGTGAAAAATACATTTCAATGATAGACAGGATTGCTGCAGTAAGGCACCCAATGGCAGTGTAGGACGACTTGCCACAGCCACTCCTCCGCAGCCAACTCGCGGTCGCCGAGTGCACCTTATCGCCGGACGTTGACGTTATCCCAAACTTCAATGAAGGAAGACATGTTTTTATGTCAAATGGTATACATATTCTTTAGGAAACATAATGAACAAAAATCACAGGCCCAGAAAGACAAAGCTCGGTTAACCCAGGGCTCATGCCTTCATGTTACCCGTCAGTAATAAACTTTATGATCCCCAAGGTTAAAGCAAATCCACAAAGCAACATATATGCAAAAACTAGGGCCATTAGTTATCTCACTAGCATGGGCTTAATGGCATGTTAAATTAGCACTGCCTTGCGTTAGCTTAACATGACTTGTATTACACCTGTCGTACCTAAAGGTGGCGTTAGCTCCCTCCAGAGGCTGGAAAAAGGGAACGAGTTAGGGAAAGAGGGAGAGTCAGACCTAGTTTACTAGAGTCTCAAGTAATAGATATATATCCCCTCAAACACAACTTCAAACAATATGCAGAGAGACTCCTGTGCATATATCTGGGATATATGCTTCAAGGATTCATTTAAATAAACTTTTCATATACTGTACAAATTAGCATATATCGCAGGTATCTCAGGTGTCCCCCTCTCCTCCTCTCACTCTCTTTCCACATCTCTCACTCTCTCTCTCTATCTCCCCCTCTCCGCTCCCCTGTGGGAGGGAAGGGCTGAAACCAGGTCCCTGGCTCAGTACAGCACACACACTCTTCCACCTATGGGGAGAGAGCACAGAATACAACCCCACTCCCCTAGGGTAGAGACACATAGCGGGCAGTACCCTGATCCCCCCCCAGCCCCGCACCAATCACTCCCAGCCCCGCACCGATCCTGCAGCCCCACAATGCCCCAGCAGCTGACACCAAAGGTAGGGGGGTAGCGGGGTGGGGGGGGGAGGTCCTGTGTGCGTTCAGTGAGTGTGTGCGTGCTGTGAGAGTGTGCTGTGTGTGCTGGTGCTGTGTGTGCTGTGTGTGCTGGTGCTGTGTGTGCTGTGAGTGTGTGCAGTGTGCTGTGAGTGTGTGCAGTGTGCTGTGAGTGTGCGATGTGTGCTGTGAGTGTGTACAGTGTGCTGTGAGTGTGTCCAGTGTGCTGTGAGTGTCTGCAGTGTGTGCAGTATGTGTGTGTTCAAAAAAAATGTTTTTTTTTAAAGTATTCGGGGTCTACGTTCAAACCGCGTTATAGCGGATCCGCGTTATAGCGGATCGCGCTATAACGGGGTTGAGCTGTATATATATATGATAAAAAATCACTGGCACAACAATAGAAATTCAATAATGAATAGGTGCATGTCCCATATAAATAATAAAAGTATACATTACCGCATACACTGGCGACACAGTTTATTGCACTGCGGCCAGATCCGCAAGCCGGGAGATTTCCCGGCTTGCTAGTGGCCGCCCCTCGGCGTGCCGCGCGTCACCGACGCGCGGTCATGCGTCATCGGGAGCGTGCGCCCCCTGCACGCGCGTCCAGGGCTCCCCGAGGGAGCCCTGGTGTCCCGCGATGTGGGGGACGGCGGCAGGGGGTTCCGGGGGACCCGGCGGACCCGGCGGACCCGGCAGCGGGAGGGAGAGCGCCCCGATCGGAGGGCGCTCTTCCGCTGCTTCGGCGCGCGCCCGTCACCCTCCGGCGCGCGCCAGGTTACTGCTGCGGCCGAGAACGGGCAAATGCTCGAATAAACTCGGCCGCAGCAGTAGCAGCAAAAAGGAGACAGCACTCAGGTGAATGAAAATGAATGTAACTCCATGAGTTATGTGCTGTATTTAACACATTAATTTTCATTCACCTGAGTGCTGTCTCCTATTTGCTGCTATGCGGTAATGTATACTTTTATATATATATATTCCTTTGGGCTCTTAAAATAGGGGTCTCTTTCTACCTGCCTCATACAGTATAACGTAGCTCTGTAAATAGGCATTATTATAGGGAATACCTCTTTTGCATTCCATTAGTACTAACGTCCGTTATAGTAAAGCCAGGAATCGTTACAGCAAAAAATAGCACTTAACACTGCGTTAGTGAGCTTCGATGATACCCATTAGAAATTAAGTCAATAATAGAGATTTGAGTATCTGGGCCATAATGTGCAGGGTATTCATGGTTAAATATATGTTTTTAGAGTATACCTGTGCTTTAAAAGATTGGTAACACAGAGGTCATACAGTAAGTTCTTCTGCTCAGCTTGTTTGCATTAAGGGCTCTGAGGGGAAGTCATCAAAGATTAATTGTGTGGGAGGTTTCAGGATGGGAAAGATGGCAAAAGACAATAATTTAGAGATATCTAATACACCTGTGTCTGAACTGACCTAGGTCACACATATGTGCTGGTGCCGCACAATACATAATGGACCTTCTGATCTTGCGCTGATATTTTGTAGCTTGTACTGTACATCAAAATGAATTTGCTTGTCATTTCCCAAAGTCCTTATCAGCAGCTCTACCACTTTATACCATATAACAATTTGGTAATTAAAGCAGAGTTTGAGGACTTATAGAAGACATGTAGATGTCCTTATGGATGCCTTTTATTGCTGAACTTCTAAAGACATGATGTAGATATTTCTGTGTGAACCAGTTTGTATTTTGCAGGCTCTGATATGTATTTTGCATGGTACCAAGATTTTGGGGAAAAAACATTATAATGAGCCTAGCAGTGTAAAAAGGCCAAGAACCAAGGGGATCCATTTGGGGGAACCATTTGTGATCACAATTGCTCATGTAAGGCCTGAATGAACGGTGTCTCTGGTCTCCGCTGAAGCAGTATATCAGTCAGACTAATAATGTTGCCTTAAAATAAAATACAGCTCAACCCCCTTATAACGCTGTGCTTGGGGTCTAAAGAATCACATCGCGTTATAAGCGGATTGCGTTAGATATAATGTACAATTGTATGCATTGTGCAATAAAGTATCTAAGACAGCAATAATCGTGTTGTAAAGTATTCATAAATACGAAAATTGGGAGCCACGCTTGCATCGCGTTATAAGCGGATTCGCGTTGTAACGGATCGCGTTATTTCGGGGTTGAGCTGTATATGAAATAGTTCTCAACTCCAGCTTAGCTGCATCAGCACTTAAAATGGGGCCCTTAAGAATCGGTTAGGAAAAAAAACTATAGACAGCATAGCATGTTTGTTATGAATAACAAAATAAGTTTTCTTTAAAATAAAAGATTATGTAGTATGGCAGGTCTTGTTATGCAGCTGTGAATGACTGGTCTATTAAGACAGTTCTCCCTGCATTAGAGAGGTTAGGAGAGCTCGTGCAGGTTCAGCAGTGTTAGGACGTGCAAAGAGGGGATACCGTAGAGTAGTTTGTAAGCATAAAAATGCATTGGCCAAAGAATTGAATGAAATAACCCTCACTTATTGTATGAAATAAAAACAGATACAAATTTAACTATTTAATTTGTCACATTGGATGTTGCACTGGGTATTTTTGTAGTATTTTACAGAAACAGCATCTTCTGTGTATAGTATATTACTGGCTTACGTAAACCTATCCCAGTTGAACCTTCCAGAAATGTGGTAGGTTTATCTATAAGGTACCTTAAGGCTTAGCACTGCTCATTACCCAGAATACCATGCTCCTCCTGTGCATCTATCTCTTTTCCCACTGTTTCTGCAATTCTTTTTCCTCTCTCTATCCACTGTTTGTGAACGATAAGTGAGCAACAATTGTGTGCTTCATATGGACCGCATTTAAGTTGTTGAAGAAGTGATTTCTCAGGAATAAATATGGTCTACCACTTATTGTAGGATTTGTAGATGATCAAAAAGCATTTGATTCTGTCTACACCTCAACCGTTTAAATGAATGAACTTGACAAAATGTTGAAGAAGTGTGCATGTCACGGGGAGACTCCTGGAGCAGGTAGGACCTTGATGGCTGGAACAGCGGGGAGCAGGCAAGGATTGTTGGGGTCACAGGCTGAGGTTGGAGGCAGGCAGCAAGCACGATCATCGGGGTCACAGGCAGGGTTCAGTGCAGGCAGAAAGCAGGATCGTCAGGGTCCAGGCAGGGGTCGGCAACAGGAAGGCAGGAGCAGGGGAGGGGAGCAGGAACTGAGACTAGGGAGCAGGAACCTTGACTAGGGAGCAGGAAACAAACGGGACAAGCCAGATCATAGGCAAGGGCCTTTAATATGTAATCAGGACTACAGTGTACAGGGGACAGGTCAGGTCAGATCAGATCAGGGCAGCAACAGAAGGAGTCAGAATCACAAAACAAAGGCAAGGGAGGAACAGGAAACCAGAAACTATAAGGACAGAGAACAGGAGCACCAAGAGGAGACAGACAGACAGAGGAACCCCAGAGCAGACAGAGAACAGCAGCATACCCGGTGGACAGAGAAAGGAATTGTGCTGGGAGCAAGATATCTAGGAGACCCTGACAGAGCATTATCATCATTTATTTATAAAGCACCAACATACAGTATTTCATGGTGTGGCACAATTGGGGTCAGAGCTTTAATGATTACATACAAATCAGGGCACACATGCACAAACACAAGGTAATTAGTGTACATTAATATTATAAGGAACATTTATGATAATGCCACATCAACCATTAGAGTACGTAATGTTACAAGCAAAATAATGATCAGTATGACTAGGAAGACAGCTTATTGCCAAAAAAAGCAAACAGTTAATACCTATACACGATACAATAATAAACTACAAAACCATAAAACACTTCACATGAAATATAATAGGAGAATCCCACACAGGTGGGGGACAACCCCAAAGTTAGCTCTATTAAAAGCACAACGACAGGGCACGTGAATACTAAAGTTTACTCAAAAAACAGTCACAGTGAGAGTTCTATGGAAAACTTGAGATATAAACACAATGAGGGGAATGGATACTAACCACAAGCGGCAGCGGGTTGCCTGTGTGAGCGCGAAAAAATCCGGACAACGCGAACACCCTGCAGATCTCTCCTCCGCTGACACTTCCTGGTAGTTCCCTTCCAGCCAATGTGTGAATGCGTAGAGCAACCTCCCGTGACCTCTACGCGTTTCTCAACTACGTGCTTCGTCAGGAGGCGCACTAGAGGTTGCTCATGCGTATTAAATACCAACAACAACCAATAAGATCAGGCTGCTAATTAGTCCAAAAAAACGGACACCTCTGATGAAAAATATATTTTGTGAACTAAATACATAACAAATACTATGTGCTGACACAGGGCATATGAATGCCGGAATAAACCCAAATAAGACACATTGCCAGCACTCCCAAGCAATGTGATATAAACTACACTGTGAACAAGTGATATAGTGATGTAATAAACTATATGAAATTAATACTTATATAATTAAATAATCAATATTAAACTAAACTAAACTACAATCATCTTTTAAAGTGCAAGTGCAAAATGTGGATACATGATATATAATGATAATAATAATGAAATAAAATAAACAAATATTTAAGCAAACTATTGGATTAATGCCAATAGAAATACCTAGCATCAGATATATAGAGCAACTTGCTTTATATATATATATATATATATATATATATATATATATATATATATATATATATATATATATATATATATATATATATATATATATATATATATATATATATATATATATACACATAACACAAATAGAATATATAAATGCAAAAAAAATATGAACATATAAATGACACATTAAAACAGCATGACTTAAAAATGGAATAAAATAGATATAATGCAATTAAACATTAGTACGGAGCTGAGGTAGAACAAACAGATTTAGTCATATCCATGACTTATCTAAGGAATGGAGTTAACTCCACCAGTTCATTAAATCCCTTGGGGTATTTAGTTTCAAAGGTGTATATCCAAAATTGTTCTTTTTTTTCAGTAAGAACAGGTCTCTATCTCCCTGTCTCACTGTTCTAGGAATACACTCAACCCCCATAAATCTCAGTGAACTGGGGTTGCATTTATGAACATCTTTTTTTTTTGTGTAACTGATGATACAGCCTTTTTGTCGGTTCTCATATGATGGCATGCCTTGCATTTACTGCATTTGTAGTTCCCAATTATGCCCAATCATGTTCTAAAATCACTGGGTGCCTTATCTGTAATGGTAACTTGGCTGGGAGTCAATATTCCCCTTAGATTTTGGGCCTTTCTAAAGACCACATCTGGTCTTGATTTCATTAGTGGACCCAAAATAGGATCTAGTTTCAAAATCCTCCAATGTTTGCTCAAAATATTTTTAATTGTGCTGTGTGCCCTGTTGAACTGTGTGATGAAAGCTGGAATTGCTTTAGATGAACCAGTCTATCTAACATCAGTTAGTCCCTGATTTGTTGGCATTTGTATTTCTGCACTGTAAGAGAGAAGAACGCTTTACTTTTTTTACCTTCTCAATTGCTGAATCAACAAGGGTGTCTTTATAATTTTCTGAATGAACATATCCCTCAAAAAGTTAGTTTGAAGGTCAAGGTTCTCTTCAATGGTACTATTTCTCTTTAGTTGTAAGAACTGATTGTATGGAATATTGTTTATCCACTTTTGGTCATGGCAGCTAGTGGGGTACAGGTAAGAGTTCACCTTTGTGTCTTTAAAATGTGTCCTAGTTTGGATAACATTTTCCTCAATGAAGATCTCAAGATCCAAAAAGTGAACACAATTAGTGCTATTTGAACCGCTAAATTTGAGATTATACTCATTGTTGTTAAGGGCTTATACAAACTCCAGGTATGAGCCTTTGCTGCCCTCTCAGATAATCAGAATATCGTCTATGTATCTCCTCCACAGTTTAAGCTGTGGATGAGGCACACCGACTACATACACCGACTCCCACTTTACCATATATAAATTAGCAAATGATGGAGCAAAAGTTGTCCCCATTGCTGTACCCAAAATTTGCAAGTAATAGACAGAATCAAACAAAAAATAATGATGAATCAAAATAAACTCAATAGACTTAAAATGAAGACAATTTGTAAGCATGGTAGCTTCTGACTAGCCATAAAAAATTGTTCAACAGCCATCACTCCCTTGGAGTGAGGGATACTGGTATACAATGCCTGTACATCCAGGGTAGCCAATCTACATCCCTCACTCCAAGGGAATTCACTCAAGATCTGCAGGACCATGGTGGTATCCTTCATGTAAGAAGGGAGTGTTGTAACTAAGGTCTGTAATTAAGAATCCAACTATAAAGATAAATTAGAAGTGATTGAACTTATACCAGAAATAATAGGGTGACCTGGGGGATTAGTGAGGGATTTATGTAGTTTGGGTAAATAATAAAAGATAGGGACAGTAGGAGCCGGAATGAACAAAAACTCAACGCAGCTGCAGTTAGAGAGTAGAGAGTAGAAGAGTACCTGAAGCCCTTGCTAGTTGCCTGTGAACACGAAGAATAAGGACGGTTTGCTTTACCCTGATATACTTACCCTTACTGCGGATGGCTGTTCACGGCAGAGCTAGATGATTGCATTACTCTGTGATTTTTGCATAAGCTTTCATTCTTGTGTCTTAGAAGGGGGATAAGGGTCAAGGGAAGTACCTTGAGGTTCCTGTGGACCCAAGGGAACGGGCCAGAAGAAAGGGTTCCTACCCTGAAACGTTGCCCCTCTTGCCCTACCTCAGTGTCTTTATATGTTTTTCTGTTCCCCATACCCTCATTTGTACCCCACACTTCCCTTTGTATCTCTTTCCCCCCCCCCCACCCTAGTGTGATAATTATAGCTGTATACTTTGCTAAATGAGTCAGTGAGCAGTTCCAATTTTGTACATTTATATTATTTACGCTATTAAATTTGTGGCTTTTTTTTAAACTATCTACGTGTTTCTATCTATTATAGTGTGCTGGAGCCTACTTTGGGATTTATATGATTTTGATTGGGGTTGTTTGGGCCCACTACGCTTCGTGCACCTTCATCATTTTTCATCATATTTTCTGGTTTAGAGTGCTGTCTATTATTGTTTATATTGAACAAAAACTCATATTCTGCCTTAGTCAGAATTCCCACATTCAATGCCATTTCCAAATGTGATTTCAAAAGTGTACTAAAGGCCTTGGTGGGATCTGTTGATAATCTCTTATATGAAGTATTTTCTGACAAAATTCTGACCACCTCCTTTTGATAGTCACTTGAATCCAAAAGAACTAGTTCTCCCCCTTTATCTGCTGGCCGTACCAAAATGTTGGGATTACCTTTTAACGTTTTAATGCTTTTCAATTCACTTGGACTCAAATTAGAATATGAGAATGGTCTTTTTACATTACATAGGTGTTTGAGATCTTGTTCTACCAACTTGCTAAATAGCTCTATGTATTGGCCTCTAGCAAAATACAGGAAGAACACTGATTTGGGTTTAAATCCACTATGGAGATTTCCACGGCTGTTAATAAAATCAGGGTCACTTTCTCTTAATAGATCCTCTAGATCTTGTATTGGATCAATTACTTCTAAATTTTCAGTTTCTTCACTAGATTTGGCATTATCCAAACTAGTAATTTCTTTTACAGAGCTATTAAAATGTCTGTGTACAGTTAACTTTCTCACAAACTTTAGCAAGTCAATATATAACTCAAAATCTTTAGGGTCAGTTGTTGGCACAAATGACAGACCCTTTTTCAACACCTCAAATAATGGTAGATCAATTTTTTAGCGTTGAAAGCTTAAAGATCCCATGGGATGTTAGTGTCTCTGATTCTGGGTACCTCTCTTTGTTGGGGGACTTTCTCCCCCCTCGCTTACCTCTTTGGAATAAGATCTTTTTCTCGACAGAGGGAATGGTCTTGTCATTGAGGGGGGATTGTCCAAGTCCCAGCTTATTTTTCTCTGTTTTTTTATTTCCACCTTCGGAAAAAAATGACCCAGATCATTATCACTATGCACTTCATCTAACTTCTGAAATCTATTGGCCATAGGTAGTTCAAATTAACTTCTCTTTAAAGAGTGTCTTTCAAAATCAGTATTATGTTCCTCTTTCCTTTTCTGAATTTTCTTATCATTATACCTCCTATTCTTTTCTACGTGGTCCAATTGTCCTCACGGTATCTTTCTTTGCTACCATAATTTTTTGAGGATTTTCCCTTCTCATGACCGTTATTGTTGTCCTGATGATATTTACTATGTGTTTGATACCAACCCTTTGGACCGGTCTCTTGTTTTTGAGTAGGGGCTTTAGAGGATGTTTTTTAAGGATAAGCACCTGATGAATTTTCTCTTTCTTTAGAACTATCCTTTTTAGGCCAATTTAATTTAGGAGACTGGGTATATCTATTTTTTGTTGTGTATTCCAAATCTCTAGTGTTCCAGTGATAGCATATTGCCAAAGCTTTTCACAGCAACACTTGAAGAATTGTTAAAGACACTGAATTAGGAAAAAAAAGGAATCAAAATCAATGGGGAATACTTGAGTCCCCAATGATTTGCAGACCACTTTGTTATTATTTCCACAAGTCCCACAAACCTACAGTAATGAACGAGAGAGCTCAAAAAGCAAGTAAGAAAATGGACCTCAATTTGAATCTCAGCAAGATGTTCAGTAAATGTGTCAACTCTACAAAGTTATGTCTACCTTGCCCAGAACTGCAGGTATGGATACATATGGATGGTACCATATAAATGAAATCAATAGAATAATGGGATGGAGTGCATTTAGAAGAAACAAGACAATCGTTTAAGGGAACCTTTCACTGAGCCTCAAGAGAAAAGTGTTTGACCATGGAATGTTGTCTGTGCTCAATGGATTTGGAAGCAAAAAAAAATCTGTGACATCATCACAAGAATGTGGGCCAGTCATATCAAAGAAGAAATGGCCATTGTTGGATGAAGATGGTACTCGTTTGGATTCTAAGGACTATCGACAGACCAAGGTAATGATCAAAAATAATATGGGAAGATAAATGTAGAAAATTTGGTGGAACAATATGGAGAAGAGTTGCTTTCAACCGCTGTAACTGGAAGATCATTGGGGACGCCTACATCCAGCAGTGGATTGGCAAGGGCTGAAGACGAAAAATATTGAAAGAATCAGGTAG
Source organism: Ascaphus truei (assembly GCF_040206685.1). NCBI lineage: Eukaryota > Metazoa > Chordata > Amphibia > Anura > Ascaphidae > Ascaphus > Ascaphus truei. The sequence goes on from NC_134484.1 coordinate 350,992,469, forward strand.
TAAAAATGATAATGATGTTTTTGAGACAATCAGCTAATGGAGCAGATAGGAACTTGATAAGTACTGCACCCTGTAAATATACAAGTTCATGCTAATTTACATCTTGACTAATTAACACTTGCAGTGATAATAGAGTGGTAGAACACCCGTATCTCTGCATTGTGGCTCCCAATTAAGCTGAACTGAGTAGGCTGTTTAGTTAACAATTGATATTATTGGATATTGATCTTTAAACGTGTTCTTACAGTTTCGTGAATATGTGTTTTTGAGTCATCAGTAATGGTGAAGAACAGATTAAATCATCTTTAGGGGCTGAACTGACAATTGAATTACACAATATAAGCTATTAGAACTAGTCTACATCAAATGCAATTTCTTCTAAAATATATAATATGGAACTATTCATGTGCTTGTATTTTCAGTGCATGTCCTCCAGCAGCTACCTATTACTATTTGTACACTATGATAAGTGATGTATGAGTAAGCAAATATTAATACTAAATATAAGTCATGTTTTCTGAGCATGCTACTACTCCTATATTGAAGGGAGTTTGTACACAAAAATACTAAACAGATATGTGATTCAATATGATGCAGGTCTTGGAAGCATCTGTAAGACTATCTCCATCATGCTGCATACCATGCTAGTGGAACTAACCCAACAATTAGAGCCAGAGGGATATCAATTTTGTATATCACGGCACATTATTCACAATACAGTTCTGGTTGCTATGGTGTTCCTTGGCTTCAAGACTGAACCTTTCCACTCAATTTATGTTACTGGAATGTGAACAATTAATTTTTATCAACACAGTGTACATTGACTGACTGGTTGAGGTGACCATGGGGTAGGCTTAGTTCCAGAGGTCTACCCAATAAAGACTCTTCCCTAAGAATCTGCAAGGTCCCTCAAAAGAAAAGACTTGATTTATGGTGCCATATGCTTCAACTTCTCTGCCAACCTCCATATAAAATAGCTTAAAAAGCAGCCAGTTCAGAAATATTGTTGAAACAAAACACATAATTCATAGGTATTTTAAAGTTGCAGAACTCAACTATTTGCAATTGAGTTGTCTGAAGAAATATATTTCAGGCCTAAACGTGATAACCTATTAATCATATCAGTAATAATCATGGAACAAATGTTAAAAATGGCTGAATTATTTAAGTTTATTGCAATAAATACCTACAGTATAATGCTGCTAACCAACATACAATGTTATATTTTTGGGAAATGATATTGCCAAACAAACACACACACGTGAATTTTGTGAAAAACTGAAGTCGTCCAAATGAAATTATAGCACACTGTATTAAACACATACAAAACATTGTAACTGCCATAATAAATCTTACTGTCAGTATTTCATCCGTAGGTTTTGGTAAGGAATAGCAACTCTCCTCCCAATTTTCCCCTTTCAGCATTTGTTTTGAATCCATTGTGTCACTTCTCATATACAGATCATCCCAAATATCTGTCTTGTCTGAGAATTCCTATTCTCCTTCCCCCTTTTGTGTTGATTTTTATGCCTTTCAACTGCGTTCATTTTTTAGAATCTCTGTAAGATTTCAGGAACTAATATAATGTTGTTTTATATGAACTTCAGTGGGAACAGCGTACAGAACAAATTAGCAAATTGTCGTTGCCCATGGCACCAAAAATCACAAATGATGTAGCCGTATCAGCTTATTTAATGACTTCTACAGCACAACCAAGCTGTGCACTGGAAAATTGGTTAAAGAGCATGCAGTGATCATCATGTAACCCTGTATTGCCATGCACAATATAAATCTAATGATTCTAGTGATACCTGCAGGGGTTAATGTAAGGCTCTTAAAATATTAACCTCTTTGCTGCCAGTGAGCAGCATTGCTGACCCCTCTGACAGCAAAAATGTTACAACTTCTCCAAGCATCTTCCTTGAAATAGCGATATAGTGAGGATAAACGCATCACATAGAATGTTTGATCTTTTTTGTATTGTATTGTATGTCTTTATTTATATAGCGCCATAAATGTACATAGCGCTTCACAGTAGTAATACATATCATATAAATAACAAATAATATAAATAACAGATCATGGGAATAAGTGCTTCAGACATACTGTAAAAGTAACATTAAGGAAGAGGAGTCCCTGCTCCGAGGAGCTTACAGTCTAATTGATAGGTAGGGAGAACGTACAGAGACAGTAGGAGGGAATACTAGTAAGTGCGTCTGCAGGGGGCCAAGCTTTATGTATCATGTGTCTTTGTGTCTTGTTGGCGTTTTCGTGTTGTTAATAATAATGATCAGTGATTGCTAGTCATGCATCTCCATTCATATTGTTCACAGGATGGAAGTCACTAGGATTAAGGAAGACACCGGTCTGGAGATTCTGCATTCTACAGAGAAGAGACACCTTGTTCACTTGTCCAATGCATAAAGTGGTTGCAGCGCACTGCCTTCTAGCACCAGATGCTACTAATGTAAAATTCATTTTTGTAAAAAGCAACACTAAAGGGACTGGCAGTACCTATCTTGAGCCAGTGATGTTTTTTGTGGTCTTTTTTTTTTTACTGAGGATTGAAGCAGTGGGTATCCTTAGCTGAACCCCATTAATTTCAGCTCCGGGACCCCCTGCTCCCAGAGTTACTTACTTTTGTAGTAGGTACCGGTATCTCTCTGCTTTTTTAAGCCCCATGCATCAAAAAGGCCAATAGGAAACTGCACCGGATGAGGTCATGGCTTCCTATTGGCCCACAGGTCACGGAAGCTTTGAACAGCGGCTATTATGTGATCCCTGCTAGCCAAGCAGAGCGGGTACCGGCACATACTCCGGAGGTAAGTATCTCCAGAAGCAGGGAGTCCCTGGAGCTGAAATGAACGTGGTTCAGCTCTGGAGACGCACTGCTTCAATTCCCTCTCTCCCTCCTTTGTAAAAAAAACATTGCCAGCTTGGATTGCCACTTTAGTCCCTTGATCAATATGCTATGAAGCTGCTTTCCAGTATTTTAGAAGATTTATACCTATTTATCTGAACTGAACACTTCTCAAAGCACTGGGATGTGGCTTCACAGCGTATCAAATGGGGCCCTGAGTGAAGAAGAGAAATACAGTAAATAAAGGCCAGGAAAATAATGGCACAAAAATGTAGAATAGCAATAGTTCTAAATAGAAATGTATCAAGATGATAAATAAGTAATGCTAAATAAAATGGTAACAAGTGCAAAAGAGGGGGATATACACTAGTTACCACTATACATACTGGAAGGCACAAAGATACATTGTTACAAATTACAGTTAGAGCTGAGGGTTATGGTGATCTGTGATCAAAAGAATTTTATCACTAATTTAGTGCCTTTGTCTAGAGCATGTGTCCTATAGTAAAACGGTCTTTTGTAGCAGTCACTTGTAAAAAACGCTTGTAAACTCGGTTGTCCATGCAAAACCATGACTGCATTACTGCTGCTAGCCACAGGCAGATGCTATTTTACGTCAACTATGTTACGTAAAAGGTGCAGTCCTACTTAGTTCAGGAAAAACAGTTTGCGAAGAACTTAACAACGTACTTGGCTTAATAAATCAAATGCAATTAGCCCAAAATGTAACTTTTTAGGTTTCTTTACAAATAAAGAATGTCTTCATTGTGAACGGGGTAAGTAACTATTGTACACACACATATATGTGACCATGTAGCAAGCTTATGCCTATAGGGGAAACATGTTGAATGGTTTTGAAGCAAAGGGTGGCACTGTGTGCTCATTTGCATGTCATTTCCCAGAATCCCCTGCTGCAGTGGAAGTGCTGTGTGCTGGGTGATAATGGTGAAAGGTGGGGTTGCAGACCTGCCTAAGACATGCAGATGAGCATACAGTAATATTTCCATTTGCTATATGCTTTGCTGTGGAGGGTTTTTGTCACTTTTTTTACCCACCATAACTTAACTAAGTATGGTAAAACCTATCCTCCTTGCTTCATTTTTGCATAGCCAGTATAACCAACCCCCACACTGATGAGACCCATTAAGGTCGAAACGGCTGTCTGTTGGCGGGTTTACTGCCTATGCATCTGGTTGTGCTCAAAGCTGTGACCATGCAGCAAGCTTAAGCCTATAGGTAACCATGTTGAATGGTTTTGAAGCAAAAGGTGGCACTGTGTGCTCATTTGCATCTCATTTCCCAGAATCCCTTGCTGCAGTGGAAGTGCTGTGTGCTGGGTGATAATGGTGAAAGGTGGGGCTGCAGACCTGTCTAGACATGCAAATTAGCATACAGTTGTATTTACATTTGCTATATATTTATATATATTCTTATTTTTTTTAAATCCCACCCAAGTTAAAATAATCAATCACTTATTAGACTGACACAGAAAGAGGATGGTGCTGTATTAGTCTGTAGCGACAGTAAAAAAAAGTTTTGTCATAAAAAAACAAAAATAAGGTCAAGGTGATACCCTTAATGGCTAACTGATGTTTTAAAAGAAGGTATGCTTTTAGGATCACTTAGATCATTTATTGAGACACCTTTTAAAAAAAGAAGCATGGCATATTTATACAGGGCTCGCATCATTGTACGGTTGTGTACACAGATGTTAATTACTGTGATAAAGGGCTAGTGTAACATACAAAGATGTGAGACTTGTGCACACATTCTAATGACAGGATACTTTACCAGTACAAGACACCTCAGAAGAATACAATTCTGGACTTCTTCACCTGTGCGTCCTCAAACTATACCTAATAATATGCACACATTACCCTAACAGTGGATTTTATATACTGCAGGGAAAACAGGACTAACTGTAAGAAAAATACCTTCAATCAGAAAACCCCCCAGATAAGCCTGTGGGGGAAAACAGAGAAAAAAAGCATTGGAATATAAACTCATGTCAACATTTAATTCAGAATTAAGCCTTATGCGGAGTAAATGGGTAATTAACTTATTATTCTGTATAAATACATTTTACCACTAACTTTCTTTACTTAAATGCAAATTAACTATGTAAGGAGATTTCCTAATATAGAGACGTCACTTCACTCTAATTCCTGACACATTTCCATTTCCTTCTTTGCATTGCTATGTTACACTAACCATTTGCCTCACACTAATCTGTGTATCCTGTCTCACTTCTGTATAATGTGACCCCTGTATAAATATACCATGCATCTTATGTAAAGATTAAGCAAAGATTTTTTCAGCACAACTTATATCTATTGTCAAATAGTAATAGACATCTATAGGTGAAATTTGAGATCAAGTGAATTTCCAATTCATACAACCCATAAGGTACGGTATGAGATGCTGCTCCCATGGGGTCGGAAAACACAGACCGTGAGCAGATTATGTGAAGACTTGCCTGAATAATGAAATTGAGTGGTCCTGAAAGCCTGCAATCTTTTTTATACATCAGTTAACCACTAAAGGTGTCACTTTTACCTTACTTTTTTTTTTTTTTAACACTTTTTTTTTTCAGAGGAATCATTTTCACATGGGGTGCACAAGGGAAGAACGGGAGGGACTCAACATCATCTGTATGCATACAGTATGGTATAGTTTGCAGAGGAGGGACCATTAGGGAAGGAAAAGGAAGATGTTCAACAACTGTAATACATACATATATAGCTAGACCCATGCTTGTGTAACTCCCTTTTAGGTGCCTAAAGTTGTGCACTACTCTGTACAGTGGGGAACGGGGAGGCATAGGTACATATGAGAACTTTCAGTTATTCATTTTTAACCAATGTATGTTATGGTCTGCAATAATTGGAGCTGGAGACTGTAAACCAGTTCTCACACCTCACCACTCATGTGCTGGTGTGGACTATTTCCCACGGCGTATGACCCATCACACAACATGAATGTCACATCCAGTGAGGTCTACTGCAGGGGTGCACAAACGGGGGGGGGGAGGGGGAATGCGAGATTCTCTGCGGTGGGTGCGGCAGTTACAGAGGCCCCGCGTGCTTCCCGAAGGGGGAAACATAAGGGTGACACAGGCATTTTTTTATGTTCTCATAATTGCAACACTGAGTTATAGCATGTATATATTTCATATTTAAATTATATCTAAATGTCAGTTAAATGTCAATGTCGAAATTTCATCTAATACAGTAGATAGCATTAATAATTGGAACACTGTATTTGCTATTGCTCTTCTTACCAGCTAAGCAACCAAACAGCCGATCATATGAATGGAGGACATCATCCACCAGGACTTAATTCTCCATGTCGGAGAAGGGCCTGTTGCGCTTCAACATGACGCTTGCGTTTAGGAGGAGCTTGAGCAGTCGGAGCATCGACCTCTGAGGTCTCAGAGGTCCGCTGGTCACTATCCCTCTACCTCTACCCTAACAGTCCTCCTGTCCTTTTCCACACTGCCACTCACCACAGCTATACTCCCCATGGCTACACCCCCCACACGGCCACTCCCCACACCGCCACTCACCGTGGCTACCGTGGCTACACACTCCCCACACCGCCACTAACCATGGCTACACTCCCTACACTAGCAATCATTATGGCTACACTCCCTATACTATACACCGCCACTCACCACGGTACACGTTGGAACCAATGGCAAAGTTACAGAAAGATGGAGAGTCCTAAAAAAAATTGTCGGAATCCAGGCCGCAAGCTTAAGGCAAGGACCTGCAAGGTAGTTTTTTTTTAGAAATACTAACAGTGCCATGTGCTACTCCATGAATGGGGAAATAGCTATGGGTAATGAGGGTGGAGTGGGGGGAAGTGAGAGTTTCGTAAGCAGGGAGGCACTCATTAAATACAGCTAATACTAGTAACCTTCTAAAGACTAAAACCAATTGGAGTAGAAAGGCAGGAGCAGATAAGATAACAATAGCACAGACCTGTAAAAACCTTAAATGCATGCTTGAAAGTAGCCTGACCGATAAAGTGGGGGAGCTTGAATTAATTGAATGAGTGATCGAAGTGAAGACTATAACGAGACTTTGTAGCCAGTTTGGGTGTGTGTTTGTATGTTGTTGTGTTCGTGTGTTCTCTCTCCACAGCCAAATACCTCGACTGATTCTGATGACATTTTGAGGTTACCTATTTTCCATCCTAACTTAGATCTGCTAGAAGTTTCAACAAAATCAGTGAAGTACTCATCTTGGAATTAATTTTGTGTCGTTTGAAGTTTGTGTATTCTCTCTCCACAGGTCAAACATCTGGACCGATTCTGATAAATGTTTGAGGTAACCTTTATCTCTCCCTTACTTAAATCTGCCAGAAGTTTCAACCAAATCGGTGCAGCTTCCATCTTTGAATTATTATTATTTTTTTTAAGTGATGCAACGATAAACGGTACAGTCAATCGACCGGATTCTTAATACAAGACATTACATTTATTATTTTGCAACTATGCTTGAATCGTTTCAGAGAAATGAAATGGCAATAATGTAAGAGTTGAAGTGGTGTTCAGCATTTAATAATAGTAATAATAATAATAATAATTTTATATAGCGCTTTTCTCCCAATGGAACTCAAAGCACTTCACTGTTACAAAAAGGGGAAAAGAAGAAAACATTTAAGGTTATAAGAGACCAAACACAAGGAAAGACACAAGGATGGGATATTACTATAGCTATTAAATATGAGACAGGTTGTGGTTCATCAATTAAATGCATGGGTAAACAGGTAGGTCTTGAGCTTGTTTTGATAGATTTCCAGAGAGGGTGCCTCTCGAACTGTACAAGGCAGACTGTTCCAGAGAGTGGGAGCAGTGTGGCTAAAACCTTGGTGCCCAAAGAAAGTCAAGGAAATTCTGGGAACTGTTAGAAGTCCTTCATCTGCAGATTGAAGTGAGCGAATGGGAGTGTAGGGAACTACTGTAGAAGCTCTTTCAGATCGCTGGGACCCTGGTCATGTAGTGCTTCGAATGTCAACAAGATAAACTTCATATAAATTTGCCATTTTACAGGCAGCCAGTACAAAAGAACCGAGAACAGGTGTCATGTGGTAAGAACAGGTCTAGTTAGTTACCAATCTGGCCGCAGCAGTCTGCACCAGCTGCAGGTGGCAAAGCTCTTTATCCGGAAGACCCAGGAAGAGTGCATTGCAGTAGTCCACACAAAGCCATGGATAAGCATAGTAAGACCCTTTGGGGTGATCAAGTGCTTAATCCTGGCTATGTTCTTTAGGTGGAAACATGAAGATTTTATCATGGTTAAAACCTGATGTTTAAGAGTCAAATCACAGTCAGGAACAGCACCAAGATTGTTCACATGGACAGAGTTTAGAAGCGGGGAGCCCCCAAGCTTAAAGCTGCAAACCAAGTCATAGCCTACATGTTTGTTGTTTTTAATAAATCAGTTCTGTACTATGAGAAAATACTTGTACAGTAGCATTTAAAAAAACAAAACAAATCTGAATGGCATTTTTATTGTATTATAATGTAACAAGTATTTTTTGTTTCTATCGCAACACTTTAAAAAGTCACATCTCCTTCCTCTTCTGAAACAGGCGCTGGCACACCCCTTTTGAGCCCTGCCCTCTCGGTAGCAGTGCTCCAATTGTATCTAGTGACTGCGTGGTCACATAATCTTCCATTGAACGGCCTCTTTGACTTGATGCTTACAGATGAGTAAAGAAAATACATTAAGAAGGAGGAGATTTTGGATTCAGGACAATATAGTAATTGTAAATAAAATATAAAGTAGGTGTTAGATGCCACAAATAAGGAGTGAAGCCTTTATGAGAAACGCTAGGTGTGGTCACTAATCAGGATAGGTGATACCGGTAGGTAGCCTCTGAGGAGTGCTGGGCGCAGGCAATATTCAGATCATTTGTACCTTTCTCTATGAGTAAGGCAAGGGGACGCAAGGAAGAAATACAAAATAAAGTCCAACTTATATAAATAAAGATTTTAATAAATCAAGTAAAAACAGCTTGTATCTTTTCCTGGAAAGTCCAGTCCCTGGTCTAGCAAACCAGGGACACAGTCACAGGGTGTTAGGGTGAAAAGTTTGCGGCTTATACCTGTGGCTGAATCAGGGAAATACTTTCTCATGAAGATGAGAGATGTGGGACTATCTTCTCTGGTTCTCTCTATTTAGTGATTCTCTGTAGAGCTCATCCTCCTGGCAAGCAGCCCCTGGGCCTGACAACCTGACTGTCCGATGGGAACACTGACCACTAGTTGCTCCTGCTCCAGGTTCATCCTCAGATATTCCTAGCTCTTCCCAGGAGGACCTCACTCCAGCCGAGGACTCTCCCTCAATCCTGGCTTATATTACTATGAGACTTCCACTGGATCGGCGTCTGGTTTTAGGCTCAGGTCTGTGTTATTTTTGAAGCTTGTCCCCACTCTGCACCTTTGCCATTTGCCTTGACCACCCTTTAGGTAGGTTCTACCCCCATGACGCCCACACTGGCAATGCATCTGGTACCAGCTCCGTCACTCCAGATGCCCAGAGAACCATGAATCCCAGCGCCTTTTCATTACAGAGGAGATCCCGCTACATGCCACATTTCTGAATCAATGTTTTATTCAGTTTGAACTCTGGCCCTTCATGTTTTGCACCCACTGGGCCAGGGTAGCATATGTAATGTCTTTGCTTTTGTATTAAGCCTTAGCATGGGCCTTCCCTCTGTGGGGAGGGAGTCTCTATTTATTAATTACTCTCTTGCCTTCTTTCAAACATTCTAAAGAGTATTTGATGAACTTGGTTAAGTGTCTTCAGCTTCCTCATCGCTTCATCGGCTTCTTCAGGGAACACATGGGCTAGTATTGCGATTGAATTCCATACCATTGCTGCTGACAAAATAATGAGGCTCTGGTGGCAGTATTCTGACAGAGGCTTTCTGAGCATTTACTGGAGGAATTGAAGACCTGTAGGAACTCGTCGCCCTATGTATCAGGATGGACCTCGGTTACATGAACATCAAACCGAGCGGGATGTACCCCTAGAACCTCTACTATTCAGCTAGATCCCCATTTTAAACCTCTTTTCTAACTGCTCCTGTCTCTGCTGAGGAACCCATACAGTTGGGAAGTATGAAAGTATGAAAATATCTGAGCAAGAGAAACCTAGAAGACGATCCACAGGTCTGTGCATGTAATGTGTGATGAGAGGTCCCTTTGCCCGAATCTGCCCTGACAAATTGGGAAACTCCAGCATTTCTACTATTCCTCCACCATCACCAAATACACAGCTCTTCTGGTCGGTTCTGCTTTCCTGGAGACCAGCTGCTATCACCATTCACTCGTGACAGTCATTATGAATATTTGGTCATGCCATTTGGGTTGAGCAACGCTCCAACCGTTTTTCAGAACTTTATTAACGAGATCTTCTGGATCTACTTGACCAGTTTCTCACTGTATATCTGGACGATATTCTATTTTTTTCCAAAACCTTGTCTGAACAGCAGACACAGGTTAAATTGGTTCTCTAAAGACTTCGGGACAATTCACTCTTCACAAATCTTGAAAAATGCCAATTTGAGCAGAAAAAGATATACTGCCTTGGTCGTTTCATCTCCCCTCTTGGCTTCGAGATGGATCAAGCAAAGGTATTGGTAGTGCTTGATTGGCCCATACTGGTAGGTCTCAAACCTTCTCAACAATTTCTTCGATTTGCCAATTATTACCGACGATTTATCCAAAACTTCTCCAAGGTGGTTTTGCCCATATTAACCCTTACCAAGAAGGGGCTGACCCAACTAAATGGTCTTCTGAGGCTCTATTGGTTTTGAAATGCTCAAATCTGTGCTGATCCATCCGGATCCTACGAAACCCTTCATCTTAGGGGTTGACACATCCGACCTGGCAGCCAGAGCTGTTCTTTTCCAACGCAGGGATTTTCGTGAAAAACTTCATCTCTGTGCCTTCTGCTCTTAAAAATTCTCAGCCGCAGAAAAGAATTATGATGTTGTAATCGAGAACTGCTAGCCATTAAAATGACTCTCGAGGAATGGACAGTTTCTCCCATCACAATAGTTATGGATCATAAGAACCTCAAGTACAAAGGAGCAAGAAGACTTGGGATGGGTCAGGCTAAATGGTTCAACCTTGTGATCTCTTTGCACCCAGGATCTAAAAACTTCAAGGCAAACGCTCTATTCAGGCAATTATCTACAGATGGTTCTGAGGAATCAGATTAGAGTTCCATCATTCCTCCTTTGCGAACCATCTATGCATTGCCCTCTTCTCTTCTAGAACGGATTTCTCAGGCGTAGACAGAAGATCCTAGATCAATGTCCACATGTTCTTCCAAGCTCTTTATTCCACTCCAATTTTGAAGAGGTGTTGCAATGGGGTCACCAATCCAAGATGGTTGGTCATCCAGGAGTGCGAAAAACCTGTGACTTCCTTGAGCACATCTTTTCGTGGCTGAAGATCAGCAGAGATATGAAGGAATTTGTGGATACCTGCATTGTCTGCACCCCAACTAAGGTTCCTCTGACATTACCATGTGGCTTGCTCCAGCCCTTACCTGTTCTTGTCCATCATTTATCCATGGACATTATTGTGGAACTGCCTCCATCAAAGGGTATGACCACCACACTAGTAGTGGTCAAACGCTTTATGCAGCAAGCCCATTTTGTTCCTCTCAAAAAACTACCCATGGCTTCTGAGCTCTTCATTAAGGAGATTTTTCTTCTTCATAGAGTCCCTATGGATATAGTCTCCGATCATGGGTCCCAATTCGTCTCAACATTTTGGAGGGCCTTCAGCCTAAAATATGGAATCTCTCTTCACTTCTCCTCATTCTACAGCTGCAACTGCCGGTTGTAGACTGCTTGCCTTGAGAATTCTGCACTAAAACCCATCCCACGCTGCGAGATTCCTACAGCACGCTAAGCGATTTCTCAAGCACGCTGCAAGATTCCTGCAGCCAGACTAATGTCCCATTGGATTGACACAGCAGGGGTCCCTGCATATGAATGGGACTCAAGCTGTGTGAATCCTACCGGGCTGCGAGTCCCATTCAAACACAGGGACCCCCACTGTGTTAATCCGATGGGTCATTACAGTCTGCTGTGGACCATCTCACGAGTTACTGCGAAATGGTCACAGATTTTCCTTGGCAACAGTCTAAAACCGGCAGTTGCATCTGTACTATCCCCAGTCCAATGGACTCACAGAAAGGATCAATCAATCAGTCTTTGGAACCGTTCCTCCACTATTTATGTCCAAACTACTAGACGACTGGGTAGACCTGTTTCCGTGGCCCAAATTTTCCAGCAACTCACTTAAACACGACTCCACACAGGAATCCGCTTTTTTATGTGTTCCTACGGGTATCACCCTTCTGTCGTTTTTCCAGAGTTCCCATGGATGATTACAAGTTCCAAGAACGTCAAGAGCTCTGGAAGAGGATCCACACAAACCAATCTAAAGCCATTCTTCAACAGAAGACCCACGCAAATTAGTGGAGATGGCCATCCCCTCCATTTAAAGTAGGGGACCAAGTCTGGCTCCCGACTAAAAACATCCACCTGAAAATGCCTTCCGCTAAACTTGGTCCCAGGTACCCTACAAAATCGTAAAGCAAATTAACCTTGTGGCATTTAAATTGAAACTCCCTACAAATTTAAAAATACTGCCAGTCTTCCACGTCTCCCTCCTCAAGCCCTTCATTCAGAACCCCTTCTCTTCTTCTATTCCCACCACTCCTAGACCTCTCCTGGTGGAAGGCTGGAAACAATTTGAAGTGCAGAGAATACTAGATTCCAGAAGATCCAGAGGTTCCCGAGGAAATACCTGGTCCATTGGAGAGGATATGGTCTGAGGAAAATTCCAGGATCAACTCCAGAGATGTCCATGCTCCCTCTATTGTATCGGGCTTTTGCCGGAGATTCACCTCAAAGTCTGCCTAGATCGCCGGAGGTCATTCCTGAAGAGAGTGGGGAAATGTGAGGATTACACAGGATCCATGTCTTGTTTTGCACTACAGTCCAGGTTCATTCTGGAACTTGCCCTCTCAGCTGTTTTGGCCATTTTGTTTCCTGCCACCTCTTATTTAAGGCTGTACATCCTGCAGGAAATTGCCAAACAAGGTTCTTGTATCTATTACAGGCCCAGATGTGTTACTCTGTATCTGCTGCCCTCTTGTCTGTGGATTTCCTGCTGCTGACCTCTTCCCGTGACCCTAACTCTGCACCTTTGCCACCTGCCTTGATCCTCTGCCATCAACCCGACTACGTTAACTCTAACATGACTGTGTCCCTTTGTCAGTGAATATATATCCCTACCTTAGACCTGTGGATCCACTTCCTGATCTGAGATGAGCACCGTTAAAATGATGGCGTTTTAAACTGAGCATGGGAGGATTAACACCTTGGTGGCCTCTGTAAGAAAAATAGGCCAGTATTTTCAGAAACTATATAGCTTAATGCTTATAATATTGACTTTGTATAATGTGCAGTTAATAGTAGCTATTATAATATTTTTCTTAAATAATAGCTACAAATATACCCAGCAGTGTACATAGCATTTTCCAGGAATACCTTGCTCTACAAAAATGGCTAATTGCTGGTTCCTATTGCACAGGAAGACAACTTTACTTGTCTAAAGAGAGCTTGAACAATTTGAACCAGGTTCACTTGCATCAAAGAACATTCTGAATAATGTACTTTTTTTTTTTTTTTTACTCCATCAGCCCAACAATGTCCTGGGCCAAGCTGCCGAAGAGGGCCAGCTGACTGATCTCAGAAATGGGTCCCGACTTCCGACCGGTGACCTTTCTTTGGTGGATTTACCCTTGTGTGCGCTGCAGAAAGGCCCACACCTGATTAATAAAAGGGTCCTCCTGCTTAACAAGTCACCCCGCACCCATGCCCAACTGGCAGACTGCCCATCCCCCGCCCCCCACATAACAACCTAGGTCCCAGGTTAAAGCTTTAGTTTTCGGTCCGGACACTGTCAATGGGCATCACTCCTACTATCTACTAGCTGATTTAGCTACATTTTACAGGCTCAACTTTTTTTTAACATACTGTATGATACATTATTTAAAATACTCACTAAAAACTAATTCAAACTTTAATTCACTCTCTGCATGTATTGAAAACTCAAATTATTTCATACCTTTTTGGTGCAGAAAAAGAGACACCGATAGAGGAGGAGGGAGGGTAAAGAAAAACATAACAAAGAGCATACAAAATAAAGGCATACCCCCTATTAACGTACGCAATGGGTCCAGGGCATGTATGTAAAGCGAAAATGTACTTAAAGTGAAGCACTACCTTTTTTCCACTTATCGATGCATGTACTGTACGGCAATCATCATATACTGTACGTGCATAACTGATGTAAATAATGCATTTGTAACAGGCTCTATAGTCTCCCCGCTTGCGCACAGCTTCGGTACAGGTAGGAAGCCGGTATTGCTGTTCAGGACGTGCTGACAGGTACATGCGCAAGCTGCCATTTGCCTATTGGGCGATATGTCCTTACTCGCGAGTTAAAGTGAGTGTCCTTAAACCGGGGTATGCCTGTATTCTATAAGCTCTATAATAGAATAAGCCCTAAAAACAGAAAAATAAGAGGGATATATAGTAGGTAAGTGAGCAAAGAAGATGACAAAATAGTAGGTAGAAATACAAAAGGCTATTATAGGCAAAATAAAACAGAGGTGTGGCCAGATTTCAGTCCTCCCCAATGTTTAATTGTTCCTTAATCTCAAAGGATCTAAAAGTAAGGGAAACAAGAAATTTGGAACTAACAGTCAAGATCTAATAGAATAGGAATGTTGGAAATCAGCCAGTGCTAGTATTCAGAGGGGAATGAGATTGCCTGGCTCACACATTTACAAAAGTGTTTTACTCTGTTACCATGGAAAATACATATATGTAGCTGTTAATATGATCGAGTTGTGCAGATGGACTTTGCTGACAAATTTTGAAACACTTCCACAAGCACTTTTCCAATTTATTACAAATATTTTCACCAGTGTTATGGTCTGGGGAAGGTGAAGGTTACTGATACCTCCTGAGTATTGTATTTTGTTACTTTTGGGGGATGTTATGTGTATGTAATTTCTAATTATGGGTCTTCAACCCTATCAGAGGGCCTCTTACTTAAAAAATATTCCAAGAACAATTGGATATGTGTAAAATACAGTACACAACAAAAAACAAACAAAGATGCCCAAAGCTACTTCCAGTGTGACATTTGAATGTATGCATATATTTTTTTTTAGGCACAGGATTGGTACCGCAGGCCCGAGGACCCCCAGACATCCGCGAGGAACACCCGTGGTGACCACCCGAGGGCCCCCAGACACCCGCAGAGACCACTTGAGGGCCCCCAGACACCCACGGGGACTATCCGAGGGCTCCTGGACACCCAAAGAGACCACCAGAGGGCCCCCAGACACTTGTGGGGACCACCTGAGGGCCTCCAGACACCCACAGGGACCACCAGGTGGCCCACGGACACTCGCAGGGACCACCCAGGGACCCCTGCCAGCCTCTGGTATCAATCCTGTGTATAAAAAAATAAAAAATGCTTCTATGTGGGGGCACAGTGGTTGGGTGAGTTGTGTATTGGTGGTTAGTACATATTGTAATGTTTATTTGGGGCAGAGTGGGTGAGTGAAGGGCCAAGTACCCGCTGCTGTTGTTCCTTAACCCCTTTATTGCCCTAGTGGTTAGCCGCTAAGGTAATGAGATTCCTGTAAATGCATTGTTATTGCATGGGATTCATGCCGGGGTCCTCCAATGATGATATTAATGGGTATCAGCTCGGAGACTCCTGGCATCAATCCGATGCAGGAAAACTGCATTTTTTTCTAAGTCCTCTGTTGACGCTTTTCGGCAGCTTCTCACCACCTTCCTGCCATCTTTTCCTGGCATGAGGGTTTTGAGAGGAAATCTCCATTCTAGAGCCGCGATTAGCCTAGATAAGCTAATCGGGGCT
The DNA here is from genome assembly GCF_040206685.1 of Ascaphus truei. Classification (NCBI taxonomy): domain Eukaryota; kingdom Metazoa; phylum Chordata; class Amphibia; order Anura; family Ascaphidae; genus Ascaphus; species Ascaphus truei. The sequence continues at coordinate 351,008,329 of NC_134484.1, forward strand.
ACTAGCATTGCATGAGTTTGAAAACCTGCTGATAAGTGTCTTCTCGCCACTTGTTTGGCGATTCTTTTTTTCTCGTAAATTTTTTTTGCCGAAAAGGCTTTTATCAGTGACTTATCGGGGCTTACTGAATAGCAGAAAGCCTTTTTGGCGAAAAAGGCCCCGATAAGTGGGTAATCGGCGCTTAGTGCATAGGTCCCATAATCGGATGCAATTGCACTGATTTTGTAACTGCTTTGTGAATTGGCCCCTATGTCTTTACTGCCATAATGTCCAACCTCTTTGACATTGATTTAGTGCTAATTTCTAGAACAATTTTATATGAAAATAATCGTACACCTTGACAGCATCCAAGGCATAAATGAAAGTTAAGCAGGCCAGTTTGACAAAAATAATATAATCTTTGTTTTACCCTGCACTACACATAAGTCAACTAATTCTATTATTTGTAACTTTTCATTTATAAAAACTGAAAATGTATTTACAAGAGATCCCAAAACATCTCTTATTTTCTGCATACTGTATAAGTAACTGATGCTCTCTTTAGCCCAGACACAGTAGCAACAGTGTTAACAAGGTCCTACTGTTTCATGCTCTATAACTGAACAGATAATGTATTATTGTAGAAACCTCATCCACTTCTAAAGCTACAAATCCATTCTGCTTGGATACACTCAGGCCTAAAAGCAGTATCATATAGAACGCTCATAGTGAAAATGACACCACCGCCAATCAATGCCTGATCAGATTGCAACAACAACCTCCCCTCCCCCCAAGGGTCACTGACCCATTTTAAACACCAACAACATCCACCTTCTGAACCAATTAGCCATGCCACCAGAGAAGGAGACACATCATGACCGTACTGGCCAAAGAAGAGGACTCCAACAGGTGCACCACTCTAGACAAGGCCTGTCATCATATAACCCACCAAGATACAGATGTATTCAGCTTTAGTGAAATCCAATCAAGCCCCCCCACCGCCACAGATGGGCAATTTTACTCCCTAAAATTTGCCTCCCCCAACTGAGAGCCCACACCAGACTATCCTATAGGCCCGAAATAAAATATATTTAATGCAATGTCAGACAGGTGTACCCCATTCTCCCAGTATATTCACTCACAAACGTCCTCCAGATTAACATGTCTAAGGGACACTCCCCCCAAACGTGGCCACTACTTTACTCAATTTCCACTGACCCAACGCTCTCCAGTTCCGAGTCTGCAACCATATCCTACAGGAGACAATCTCTGACCATACTATCACCGCTTTCCCAAATTACAAATAAAACTGGGTCACAGCCCTCTTAATTGCATGAAACAAATAAAATGTTTAAATATTTCTTAAATCATTCCTCCACGTGTAATAAGGACAGGCTCTGTCCATTCCCTTATCATAAGGAGAAGCCCGAGATGCATTTGCGCACACCACATCCCATAATAACCCAGCCAAGAAACCTCTGCCGTCTCCCCATGGAGACTCAGCAGCTTCTATATAACATCTTCATTTCCCTCTTCTCGGCCCAGTGAATATATGAATTCCCACATGTCCAAATTCTGAAAGGGGAAAAACCTGAAAGAAAACCAAACATACAGTAACTTAAGACTCCCCAGCAAAGAATCCACAGCCAGCCCACCCTTAGTGATACGAATATGTAACTCATAAACATCTGGGACTCCCATCGACCAATCTTGCATATCCACTCCTCCCCTAAACCCAACCTACCGTGTAGCTGCCTCAATGGTCACTCCAATCTGAAATGAATGGGAGTAGTACAGCACAGGCTTTATCCCCACCTGGGGCAAGGCCAAGCCTAAAAACAGTTATGAGCTGATACCAAGTCACATCCTCATGTCTCAGGAAAGGCCTTATTGTCTTATTTTTCCTTAACCATTACAAGGGGCATATCAGACCCCTTCCCAGCCCTGCAATAAACACCCACACTGCTTTCCTTAGCTGATCCATTTTAGACCTGACCCAACACCACCTCATTGCCAGTCAGTAAATCAATGGCTTTGGTTTTGGACACCGGAACCACACAGAAGGCTATCTTGAATGCTTCCCTTAACAGCGCCCCTTCAAAAATGGAATACCATCTAATGCCTCCATAATTTTGCAGTTTCAGACCGCACAGGGCCACCGCCACCACAAAAAAGACTACTAAAAACCATCAAATTCCTCACCAAACCAGCCTCAAACCACTGTAGCGGCCACGTTTCCACACAGCAACTGCCCTGAAAGTGCGCCATTATACTTTAGTAACCCAAATAATATAGTGTGCCTTTCCTTCCCCTTTCGAAAGCCAGTGCTAGCTTACAGTTGAACATCTCTCCCATCTCCAATACCCTGGAGGCAAATGCCAAATATCATGCTGCTTCAATATCACCTTCCCAGCATCCAGAGTGAACTGTACGTTTTCTTTGAAAGCCCCCGACTTGTCTTCCAACAACCTAAAAACCATGCCCACTTGCTCAAAACAGCCCAACAAAAGAACATACACCCCAGTACCTGCGGGACCCACTTAAAGGTAATCGTCTAGCTCAGCGGTGCGCAAATACTCTGTGCCTGTGCCCCCCTTCCCTGCTCCCTCCTTGGTCACGCCCCCCCTCGCATCTATTGATGCGTCAAATTATGCTGCTGGGTCATGTGACATCTCGTCTCTATGACAAAGGGCGTCATTTGACGCCGCGTTGTCATAGTGACGCGTGACCAGAGCCTGGTAATTATGTTTACAGAGGCCTCGCGCTCTCAGCGCGGGGCCTTTGTAAATGCTGCGCCCCCCCAGAAAAGTCTCGGGACGCGCCCCCCAGTTCATTCATTTCCTGCTACCCACCTTACTACCCAGTCTAAAAAAATAACTAAACAGCTTTAAATAGAGATGGAATACCCCATGGGCAAACAGCAATCCACAAAGAGTTTTCCATCATACTCACAACACAACAAATGAAACAAGCCAGGTGCACCTACAGCACATGAAACGCGGATTCAATATCCGTTTTTGCTAACAGCGCACATGGACCATTTTTACTAACAAACTCCATATCTGAACATCTGAATTAAGAGATTTTCCCATCCTGGTGGGACAAGTGGTGAATCAAACGGTATGACCCAGGCCTTGGACACAACCCCAAAAGTTAAACCCTCAAATTAAAGAATGAGAAGAAAAAGGGCCGTCATGAGCCCCAGCGATGAGCCATCATCTTCTGCCTAAACTCCTTGTCGAACTGTCACCAAGTGGAACTGAATTGAAATGCAATCCAGACATGTAAAAACGTGTAAAATAAATCTGGACACAACTGGAGAGATTTCCCCGTGCCAGACTTGCTAAAATGGCAAAGGCTTGCAGCCAATTGCCAAATGTCCTTGGCACCTTTTTCTCGTTCTTATCCTCACTCTTATAACTTTCTTTAAACTTCACCGTAACCATTAAGTCTTCAAAACCTGGAAGAAGTGTCCAAATATCTACTTTCTTTTGTTGCCACTGGTAAGTGCATGCCCAACAGGCTTGACCTACATGGATATGATTCTCTAAAACTCACATCTGGAAGCACATTCAATGCATTCCCCACCAGCCCACTAGCCTGAGCCCCCAGTCCAGCTGCTGTTGAGTCTTCCGTCATCATGGAGTCGATGGCCCTGACCAAGCTGGCACCTGTCACCCCTGGAGTAGCCACTCCTCCTAGCTCTCGTATACCCCCGGCATCCAGTAGCCACTAAATCCCCCCCTGCCCAGTATCCACCCTTTCTCCCATTGCACCTGACCCACCACCATTCCGCAATCCCCACCAAGACTGCCCCCCATTACCTCTATCCAACCTTTCTGCAAGTACCACTCTGCGTCCAACCCCCAACACCCCTCCCCTCAACCCCACTAGTCTGTTCTTCTGCTACTGCCACCAATGGCTGCAGATCTCAGCCAGGTGAGTGCCAACCCCTCACATGCAGGCGAGCTACCCTGTATCAAAGAATCAAGCTCCCCTTCCAGAGATAGCCCCCTCCCCTATCTACCCTCAGAATCTATAAGGGGGTACCACACAATACCCCATCCTTAGCCCGCATGGCTGTAATGTACATTGTAATTGTAGGGGCAGCCTGGCTCAGTAAATACATGTCAAGATGGCGACCCAGGTATTAGAGATACAGTTTTAGCTAGCTGAAAAACAAATTCCACTGCATTATATATTTGTTAGTGTCAATTAGAGTGCTACTGGGTTAATGACTTAATGTATACAGCAATAGACAAAGACCGGTATTTGGTTACAGTGACACCAAGATAAGAAAGGAAATGGGCACTGTGAATTCATCTTCAGAAGTTTATTTCAGTTTTTTAAAAATTAAACATTTCGTCTGTCCCTCCAGCCTTTCTAAAGTTCATGGCCTTGAGAAAGGCTCAATGCATATCCGAAATGTTGAATTTTTGTAACCTGAAATAAACTTCTGAAGATCAATTCACAGTGCCCATTTCCTTGCTTTTCTTGGTGTCTACAATATCTATTATAGGGAAAGGAGCAAGACAATGCCTGGGATCTGGAGCACCAGTAATTAAGTACTTAACCCTCAGTATTCAAAGCTCAAATAATGAACGCTCCAGTATATGATTTTTTCTATTGGTCAGAGTGGCCATTTTAGGGTACAAAATGGTTACCAAGCCTGTATTATGTAATACTCTAGTTAGGTATCTATTGAAAGGTTATTTATTATGTATCTGCCAGTGTTGTGTGCATTTCTATGGGCTTAATTGTGTGCCGGGCCTTTGAATAAGTTAACAAGGCCAGCCTTATTGTCTGTGGCCAGCTGCTGTGCTCAGGGAACAATGGTGAGCTCGGCAAGGGCCAGCTCACCTCCTGGGAGGACATATACTTCAAAAGTGGGGGTGTTGTTTTGCCCAGGCAGTGTGGAGCCTATCCCTGCCGAAGGTATGGAGCTGACATGAGGAATCAGGGCCTGGGCCCTAGCTCCATCGGTCCAATTTTCATTTGTCAGTTTCAATGCTCCCAAGCATGCCCATAGGTGCTGTCCCAGAGCACAGTCACTTCCCCCAGCCTTGATTGGTCTGTCTCGAGCAAGCCCTCAAGCTCTGATTCATGTCACAATGGCAATCTCTGTCCTGATTGGCAGTCATCCAGACTTCAAAGTTTCTGGATGGTGGCTGAGGGTCTATGTAAGTCAGAGCTCCATACTGTAGTTATTCCTGGGAAGTCTCAGTGTCAAATGGTACACCCCCAATCTGATTGTCTGGTGTACCATGTGACAGTTTTTTTTTTTTTTTTTAAGGGTATGACCTCATCTTAAAAGGAGGGAAGCAAGCCAACCAGGAAGGCTATGCTTTTCTCCCTTTACAATGACATCACCAGAAAAAACTGGCTGCCATCTCATGGTAATTCAACCAATCGGATTGGTTGTAGTACCATGTGACAGCTTCCATTTTTTTAAAGGATGTGACATCATCTTAAAGGGAGGGACGTCAAATCCTTAATTAAATGGCTGCCGTTAGCTGGTAAGGTAATGAAGCTGCCTGTAAATGTATTTTTATTACATTGGATTGAAGCGGGGGGTCTCCGGAGATGGTATTAATGCATATCAGCTCCGGAGACTCCCGGCTTCAATCTGATGCAGTAAAAATAAAATTTTCTTTCTAAGTCCTACTGCAAATCACATCTTCCCAACCTTGGGGGGGCGAGATGAAATTTGCGAGTTGCCTGCTAGGTGAGAGCCTAGATGATCTCATCGGAGGTACTATTATAGGCTGATTTCTAACAAAAAATGCGTGTTGGAGGTCTTTTTGACTTCCTACTCGGTGTGTTTGAGCAGGAGCAAGGACAGCACTGGGAGATGCACTTCCCATACAATTTTGACAGGTCATCTGAGCTTTCTGAATAGCAAACTTGCCAAATCATACGGGAAGTGCTCAAAAAGCTCGATGAGTTAGTTATCGCAGCTACTAGAATAGGCCCCTTAGACTTTGCCTAAATTTCCTTGGGTCTTTCTAACTAGGAGAACATCCCTTTGAAAATGCCTGTTGCCTGAAATAAAACAATACGAATATGAATAAGTGCTGCACACCAAAATAAGCATAAGAATAATATTTGATAAAGACCATTGCGGTCGAAACGTTGGTCTGTCGCCTGAAATAAAACAACATAGCAGTTGAAGCTCTTCTGCTTGGATGGTGTCACTGCCCTTATTAGGGAACAAGAAATATGCTTATTTACATATTAAAATTAGGCATATTTTCCATGTATCTCTGGTATGTTCACAGATATCTCCCCACATGATGTATACTGTAAGTTAATCTATTTTGAGGTATAGAAGTCTCTCTCTCTTCCCTCTTTCTTTCAATGATCCGTTTGCTCCGGTGTTAACAGAGCTTAGTGAACTAGGGAGGAATATAATTTAGGCTCATTTTATATGCATATTATTGAGAAAAATTAGCAGTTTAACAATAATGCCATGCTTTTTATTGGAATCAATCCTGATTAACTTCACGTTAATTGCTTTAGTTAATACTGCATTATAATTATCTGGTGTTAGCGTTGCTTACAGTATGTCACGTTATATAGACTAAAGAAGCTTAGTGAATCTGGGCCTTAATGCATTGTAGGCCCCTTAAGCAATTAATAATGTAACAAACTGATCTTTCCCACCACACCCACATTTATCATAGTCTCCTACAAAGTTGTTTGCCTACACTGCTGTGAGATCATAATGTATAAATTGTATGGGTATAGTCTTAGGAAGCAAACATTCTATTGTGGCATGTTGGCAAAAATTCTAACATCATTATCATTTTGATATCTTTAACAAAGATTGATTTCACCAGGCATAAAAACTCAGGCAGGATACGACTTGTTTTTCATATCGTTGCCTACTGCATGAGTGTCTAAAACATCCCAGCTTTAAACCCATACAAAACACCCAAGGAATTTGAGCACAGTGGACAATGCAAACCTTGTCATGACTTATTATTTATTTATAAAATATTTTACCAGGAAGTAATACATTGAGAGTTACCTCTCGTTTTCAAGTATGTTCTGGACACAGAGTTAAGACAAATAATACATGTTTACAAATACAGTTACATAATGAGCAGGGTATACATTATATACAAGACATTGCATGCACAGTTAAAGATAATTTGTATTATGGGCGTATGAAACAATTACAGACCACATTAAAATGTGTGACAGCCTTAGATTTGAAAGAACTTAGACTGGTGGTGGATGTGAGAGTCTCCGGTAGGTTGTTCCAGTTTTGTACGAATACAAATGCAACTGGTAATGGTATGATATGTTTGTCTCTGAGCTGGGACATATAAAAAGTATACACGTATGGCAGGCTATGGATTTGGAGGGGTCACATTCTCAGGTGTTAAATGTAATTAAATAGGCAACAACAATGTCATTTATTGAGACAAATGTGTCAATGTTTCAGTCCCATGATAGGAACATCTTCAGATCCATATAGTGGTATTTTCATGGGACTGAACTTGGGCAAATTCTCACAGGAAATGTTAAACTAATGAGTAAATAAGTGGTCGAAGAGATGGTTTTAGATTTGAAAAGATTCCTCCGGGCCACAAAAAATGTAGATGATTCATAATTCCTTCTTGCTGTAGTGGGTGTGTGCAGCAGCGCTTAATTTTAGCCACTCTATGCAAGGCATTTGAAGAACATTGTGTTAAGGGATTTTCACATGCAATTTGTAATCTGCAGCCAGTCACCATATTGTTTCATTTTCTATTCCTGTCCCTAATGACACACACACAAACACACTCACACACACACACACACACACACACACACACGCACACACGCACGCACACACACACACATATATATATTTATATATATATATATATATATATATATATATATATATATATATATATATATATATATATATATATATATATATATACATACTATAATTTACAATGTTTGTTTGTTTATTTCTTTGGCCGGCTATACAAATCCACACGCTTAATCCTAGAGACACCAAACTTGGCATGCTATCTAATAGCATCAAAAGGGAAAGCATAGGTTTTGTGGGGTTTTGGTATGTTTGGCCTAAATCTTTGGGTAGCCCCCGAACAAATGTTCATGAAAACTTAGTTTTTTTCACTGTAGCTCCTCAGGGAATTGTTTGATTAACTTCAAATTTGGATTGTAGGTACATATTTGGAGGAGACATAGGGGCCTATGCTATAAGCCTTGATAAGCCACTTTCGCCAAAAGGCCTACTGCTATTCAGTAAGTCTCGATAAGTGGCCGATAAAAGACTTTATCAGCATTTTTTTTTTCCAAAAAAAAAAAAAAAAAACAGGCGAGCCGCGATAAGCCACTTATCAGCAGGTCCTCACGTTCGTGCAATTCTAGTAGCCTCGAGTAGGTTATCGGGGCTAATTGAGGGTCTAGAATGGTGATTTCTTCCAAAATCCCCCCACCAGGAAAAGTTGGCATGAGGCTGGCGACAACCTGCAGAAAAGGCGGTGAGAGAGTAAGTGAGAGTGGACTTAGAAAAAAAAATGCCCTTTCCCGCGTCAGATTGATGCCGGGGGCCTCCGGAGCTGATACACATTAATATCAGCACAGAAGACCCCCGTCATGAATCCAATGCAATAAAAATGCATTTGAAGGCATCTTCATTACCTTAGCGGCGAACCGCTAATGCAATGAAGGAGTTAACTACCAGTGCCATCTTTATTGTGGGCAGCGGGGGTGGGTGAATGTGGTATTTGACCCTTGGTGGGTGTTTAGGCCTTGTGGGGGGGTTGCGGGTGGAGTTAACTCCTTCATTACCTTAGCAGTTAATAACGCTAAGGTAATGAAGGGGTTAACCCCTCAAGCTACCCACCTGTAAAGGTATAAACACCCACCAAGGGCCAAATGCCAACTTCACCCATCCTCGCTACCCACAACAAATATTTTAAAACACAACAACCCTACTACCCACCACCTCTACCCCAACAAACCCCCCAAACACATACAGTACAGTAATGGGCAAAATTACTATTATCCACATATGGATATTAGTGCATTTGCCCGTTATAAAATCAAACATTAGCCAGCCAGCATTAATAAAGTAAATAAAACGTTCAACTTACCCCTGCCATCATGAAGGGAATCCTCGTCAGCATACTCCAGGTCAATGTCCTCCCATGCCAGCAAGAAAACAAGAACAAATACAATCTAATTGCCCCTAACCCCTTAATCACCTTAGCGGTTAATACCTGCTATAGTAATTAAGGGGTTAACCCCTGTCCCCCACTACCCACCCGGGAGGCCTAACCACCCACCCCAGCCCTGGCACACAGACCCCTAGGCCTGCTGGACGGTGGTCGCGGAGTCTGCTGGGACTGCCTGTGTCATTAAATCCCAAGGTGAAGAAGGAAGGGCGAGAGACCGTGCTGAAGCGGTGATGTCCTGTCCTTGGCATTTGACTTGCAGAGGAGAGTTTCTCTGAGCTCACGTGGGGCTGAGTTCCCCTAGGACGCGAGGCCGTGCTGAAGCGGGGACATCTGCTCCAATAGACTAACAGATAAGAGAGACACCTTATTGATGTGCTTAAGACTGTTCCTGTGGGGTGCATATAGTACTACATGCTTTAAGCTGGGAACCAGTATAGTTGGCCAGCTGTGGTTAGAAAGGGCTGAAGCAAAGTTGAGTTATTTTCCCTAACGGGAATAGGTATTTTATTTTATGATTTGTTTGACTTAAAGGGACGGTGGGCCTGTTATATGATTTAATTCCTGTAAATAAACACCCTGTATAGAGAAATGCTACATTTCCTGCCTTAAATTGGGACTAAAAGAGACTGCAACGTGGTGTGGGCATCACAATATATATAGACTTGCAAATTCAAAGTAGATCATACTTCCGACAAGTGGTCGTCACAGATACCAGGTTATTTACACCTTTTTACCGGGATCATTCATTGAGCAAAACAAGGAAATTAAAAAAATTATAATTTATTTGACATTAATTCGCTTACACACAATGAATGATACACAAAATACAGACAAAAAAACACAAAACGTCTTGAGGTTTTTTGGTCTCTACAAGCCACCATAGCGAGGAGTTTTGATTTCCCTGGCCCAGCGTCTCGCCGTCTGCGCATGCGCATGCGCAGCGGAGCAGGGAAGCCTGGAATTGTCTGCACAGGGAAGATAGGCGGCCGGAGGGGGAGGACATAGCCTGTGCACGGGCTCTGGACATCCGCACTGCAGCCACCTGCAACCCAAACCACAGACAACAAACATCTGCCAAGCGGGAACCAGCCGAGACGGGACACCACAACCCAGAAAGGGACAAGCTGTGGAGCCTGGCGGCATCTCCTTCCTATGCTCGAATTGATCGGTCGCTTGTAAGTTTTAAATCTCTAGTTTTTATTCGTAAATAAACTGTATTGCACTATTTTTTCCCTTTTATTCTTTTACTAAGGAAGATATTAGGAGGCATTTCCTCGGCCTCAATCCATTTAACTGCACATAGAAGAGAAGACATCTGTTCAAGACACCAACTACAAAAAGAGGAGGAGACATCAAATCAAGTTTTGAGAGTTTTAATGTGAGTGTGTCCCCAGTCAACAAGTCTGATTTAATATCAGCTATCCCTTGTCTTCATCTCTCACCCCTCCCACACCCCCCCTCCTTCTCTCTACCCTGATGAAAAAGTGTGCAAAACTTTGAGCTGTCTTTTTTCACTGTGGCCCTTCTCTCTCTCCTTTGCCTTGCATATAATACACGCCGTGGAGCCGCAAGCAGAGTGACGCGCCCGAGGACATTTCACCCTTTTTTCTACTCAAATCCATACAGAGGTTGGTGAATAACCTCTGAAAGACTCAGGCAGCGAAATCACTTTGTGGAAAGGACTGGAACCACATATTGAACAGTAGGCAAAATTCTTTTATTGGCGCAAACTTTCCACCTTTTTTCCCTAAAGACTAACAGATAAGAGAGACACCTTATTGATGTGCTTAAGACTGTTCCTGTGGGGTGCATATAGTACTACATGCTTTAAGCTGGGAACCAGTATAGTTGGCCAGCTGTGGTTAGAAAGGGCTGAAGCAAAGTTGAGTTATTTTCCCTAACGGGAATAGGTATTTTATTTTATGATTTGTTTGACTTAAAGGGACGGTGGGCCTGTTATATGATTTAATTCCTGTAAATAAACACCCTGTATAGAGAAATGCTACATTTCCTGCCTTAAATTGGGACTAAAAGAGACTGCAACGTGGTGTGGGCATCACAATATATATAGACTTGCAAATTCAAAGTAGATCATACTTCCGACAAGTGGTCCACGGGATACCAGGTTATTTACACCTTTTTACCGGGATCATTCATTGAGCAAAACAAGGAAATTAATTTTTTTTTAATTTATTTGACATTAATTCGCTTACACACAATGATACACAAAATACAGACAAAAAAACTTACTTACTTTGGGACTGGGGTTGATAACGAAACTTTCCTAGGTGCAGGGGTCTCTATAGAAGAGTGAAGTGTGCCTGTCGTGCGCTCCGGAGTGCGCTACAAATGTATCAAGTGACTGTATCTGTAGCAGGGGGAGGTTCAGCAGGGGGTCCGTCGGGAGGTGTATGCTTGTCCTGGAGATATCAGTGACACTGTGGTCACTCTCCTAGGTGGATAATATATCTTGCCCAGGGGAATAAAGTTCCATCGGGGGCCCGGGTGTACGATTCTGGAGGTAAGAAAGAGACCGTCTTACCTCCTATTGTAAAGCCTTCCTCAATACCGGGTCCCACTTCCACAATGAATGTAGACCACACATCCGCAGTGAGGGAACAGATCCTCCCCCTCTCGTGGTGCCGCTGACAGCAACGTAGATAGCAGCAGCAGAGATGGCAATAGTCAGGGGACTCAGACAGGATCAGGAACAGCCTGATCCTGTCTGAGTGCCCTGACTATTGCCCCTCGCTGCTGCAACTCAATAGAAGAGTTTTACCCTCACTGGGACTTAGCCCGGAATCTCCTGGAACTCAAATCGGCATGACATTCCATACGCCACCGGTATGTTCTCTTCTGAGAACTTGGTCCCTCCTGACCGCGTTACTCCAAATCTCTTGGAAGTGAAATCGACATAAAATCCCAGCAGCGTCCGCTACGATAGTTTCTGAGAACTTGGGCACAAAATTCAGGACTTAGACTCTGGCAGGCAGGCTTTTCTGGGTTGAAATCGAAGCTGGTTGCTCTGCTATTCGCGTAGAACCAACTTTGAAAAACCTGCCCGCTAACTAAAAGAGGCATCCCAGAGGATTGCCATTGATCTCCGGACCTGGTACTCTGCCTTTCCCCGCTGACCAAAAGCTATTCACACCTATTTGCATCCTCTGGCTGCTTTTGAACTCCGATATCCAGCCGACTTAACGGCGACTATGGGTTAGCTCGTGCAGCCTGTTTGGACATTGGTTCCGAATGTAAAAAGCACATAACATTAACCCTTTGCGGTCCAATTAATTTTTACTAAGTGCGCCAGCAGGTCTATTTTAATTTTCGGGAAAAAAACCAACATATAGCTCAACCCTGTTATAGCGCGATCCGCACACACACTGCGCGCACAGTCGCACCACACCCTGCGTGCGCAGTCGCACCGCACCCTGCGTGCGCACAGTCGCACCGCACCCTGCGTGCACAGTCGCACCCTGCGTGCGCACAGTCGCACCCTGAGAAATCAGTGCCAGTTTGGGGGGGATCGGTGCCGTGCTGCGGTGCGTGGCTGCTGCCGGGAATCGGTGCCGGGGTTTGGGGGGGGAAAGGAATCGGTGTCGGGCTGGGGTGTGGGGATCTGTGCGGAGCTGGGGTGGGGGGGTGACGGGACGACTGGTGCTGGGATCGGTGCCGGGCTGAGGTGCGGAGCTGGGGGGGATTTGGTGCAGGGGGAGGGGTTGCGGGGGGGGGGGGGTTAATGCGGCTGCTGGGAGAAGTGTGCGGCTGCCAGCGCTACACTCCAGTTCTTCCCCTCTCCTCCCTCCTCCCTGCTCCGATCCGACATTGGACCGCAAGCAGAAAAATATTTTGTCGGATATATTCCGACATTCAACCGGAAAGGGTTAAAGTATATTTTCATACACTTCTGAGTCTCTAGGGACAGGGGACAGAAAGGAAAAAATATTCTAGTTTTATTTCTATCTGCCTTATTCCCCACACACTTTCCCTTGGACTCAGTCTGGACTCTCAGAGTCCCCCCTCAACCTTATATATGGTTGGGGCACCCACAAACCCTATACTAGTTGTGGGTCATCTTTGCACTAGCTGGGGATTCCCTCAGCTACAGAAATATATGTTTTATCCCTGTTCCCCATTCTCCTTTCTGGGCTATGCTGAAGCAGAGAACCCTAGCAGTGAGTCGCGATTGTGCTTTCAAGGGGAAGTATTGCCGGGAAAATGTGCCTACATGTATCCGAGAATCAGGCATGAGTCCCGTGTACATTTATAGGGGAACCGATACCTGTATGCTCACAGGAGGTCTGAGCCTCCGCTTCTGGGAACCAGGGGTGAGCTCTCTCTCTCTCTCTCTCTCTCTCTCTCTCTCTCTCTCTCTCTCTCTCTCGTGTAGCGCCTCCACCTATGAAGGATCCCAGCGTGGACAAGATGACACCTCATAGGAGACAATACAGTCCGTAATAACAGTATACCATGTAATATAACAAACACACAAATGCTTATCGCTCTCCGAATATTCAATGTATGATATATTATAACTCATGGTGCATAGGGTAAAAACTAATGGATACATAAATCCAAAGGGGGTTTTTGGAGTCCCCAGTAGAGCAAGAAACCCAGGGCTGCACTCACGAGAGAGGATAGAAGGGACCACACAATATGTCCCGGGCCAATAGCCCTGAGCTACGCAACGCAAAAGAAAAAAGGTTTATTGTGTATATATATACAAGGGGAAGGAGCATCAGGGAGTGTGGGGTAAATGGGTAAAGAGAAGTGCGTTAAAACATGAGGTGGGTAGGTGACCAGGACAGAACAAAGTCCCATATATCAGGTATACTGAAGGTATATATGTATTCCCAGTATATATGACGCTGGGGGTACTGACTGATATGAGACTTGAATGGCCAGAGGGGCAGAGTATGTACACTAATAGCAGCTTGCAATTAGGTGGGGTACATGTGGGTAAATCTAACACTCATGATACATCTCAGCTGTTAGTGTCCTAGGCTGATATCAGAGAGACACCTGGTGGATGTCCACACATCTGTACTCCAAAATTGCCACTGTAATAAATCGGGTACATATAGATTCACAGTTGAACCCCTACAATAGGGAACCATAGGTATAATTAGCTTCCCGTAAGAGTACTATGTACTCCAGCCTAAATACTATTGTGATTCAGGCACATATAAATACACACTCCCCTGTGATGAGAGACCGTGCGCATGAACAGCCTCCCGCAAAAAGCTATATATTGCTTGATCACGTCACACAATGCTATATAACAGGCATATAACAGGCATGAAAGGTGTATAGGTCAAAAGACAAGGCTAATACAACCCGTTCCGCCGCGTGGCTGTTTCTAGACTCGGTACAGCAAACTCTCCTGGCCGCATCCAGGTCACCCCCACCTACGTCAAAGGAATGACGTCATCTAAAACCGACGGGCCGTTTCGCATAGGAACCTATGCTTCGTCAGGGCTGGTAAGGAGACTCACTTCATTAGTGCCTTAAATACCCGTTTTGTAACTGGAAGTGGGTGGTCCCCTGATAGTTAACTCCTTGTAGGCATCTTCTTATGGATGCTTAGTAACATATTCCTCACATAGAGGTTTTAAACCAGCTTCAATGTAATGCTGCGCTTTCAGAGTCCTGCAGGTTGCTGCAAGAATTAGTTATAAAGAATGTTGTGGGGAGGACCTATATTTACCTCGGACCCCCAGTTATCCATTACATAATTGCATGAAATAAACATATTAAAACACCATTGCTGAATGTTGTTGTATCAGTATTGATGTGAGCCCTGTCCTGGTGTGTGGCACGGACCCCAAAATAGCCAAGAACATGATGGTATATACTGAAAACCATGGCTGTTTGTTGTGTGTTGGTATTGATATGAGCTCAATAATGATGTAAGGCATAAGGAAAGGGGGGGGGGGGTATATATATATGGAGTGTAGGAGTGTGAGCCCCTAAAGAACCACCTCTAAAGTCAATATGGTTCAAAAAGAGTATATGACTCATACATATACAGGATGTAGACCATATCCTTATCCCACGTACTAAAATTGTATTGAGCCTCCTTGTAAACAGTATAGCGTGACACTAGGTGGATCTAATAGGTCTCATAGATATATTGGGTGTTATAGTCTAGGAGTGTAAACCCCTACATGGAGCCACCTCTAGAAGTCAATATGGTTCCAAAGAGTAT
This sequence comes from Ascaphus truei, assembly GCF_040206685.1. Classification (NCBI taxonomy): domain Eukaryota; kingdom Metazoa; phylum Chordata; class Amphibia; order Anura; family Ascaphidae; genus Ascaphus; species Ascaphus truei. The sequence continues at coordinate 351,023,722 of NC_134484.1, forward strand.
ATGACTCGATTAAAAATAAAACCCTGGATCCCATGAACCACTTCCTGTTACAAAACGGGTATGCACCCGATTTATTACAGTGGCAATTTTGGAGTACAGATGTGTGGACATCCACCAGGTGTCTCTCTGATATCAGCCTAGGACACTAACAGCTGAGATGTATCATGAGTGTTAGATTTACCCACATGTACCCCACCTAATTGCAAGCTGCTATTATTGTACATACTCTGCCCCTCTGGCCATTCAAGTCTCATATCAGTCAGTACCCCCAGCGTCATATATACTGGGAATACATATATACCTTCAGTATACCTGATATATGGGACTTTGTTCTGTCCTGGTCACCTACCCACCTCATGTTTTAACGCACTTCTCTTTACCCATTTACCCCACACTCCCTGATGCTCCTTCCCCTTGTATATATATACACAATAAACCTTTTTTGTTTTGTGTTGCGTAGCTCAGGGCTATTGGCCCGGGACATATTGTGTGGTCCCTTCTATCCTCTCTCGTGAGTGCAGCCCTGGGTTTCTTGCTCCACTGGGGGCTCCAAAAAAACCCCTTTGGATTTATGTACCATGTAATATATATATATAACTGATCTTTACTATACAAAGTGTAATGCAACAATAACACACACACCCTGGGGTAGCAAGTCCCAAATAACCCTGAGGTGCTTGTGCACCTGTATACTGATGCCCAACAACACTACTTTCCCCAGATATATATCCCAGGGCAGCGATACCCTCCTTGGCCTGATAGTGCACGTTGGGTTCCTTCCAGGGTACCCCAGTACCCAGGTGCAGCTTGCGGACATTTGCTGAAGTAGGTCCCACGCAGCGGGGCTTCAGACAGCAATTCCCTGTCCTCCATGTGGTGTGAACTCCAGCCGGGGTGTCTCACACAAATGTCCCTGAAACTGTGGGCTGGTAGCAGGCCGCAGATCGCCACGTGGACGTCCGTCCACCGATGCTTTAGTGTGGCAACAGTTCTAAGGGGAAGAGTCCCTATCTGGGGCCTTCCCTACAACACTCACACTCAACTGATTGTGGCTCAGGGCCTAGCTCAGGGCCTAAGGGGCAAGGTCTGGCCTAATCCAGGAATCTACTGCTCCCTGGACACTACCTTCCATCTTTCCGCATCTGTCAGCTCTGGTTCGTGGGCTCTCCGCCCACGGAGGATATCCTGCTCCTTTCCAGGCTGCTTCCAGCTCATTGGCTGGATCAGCCTACGTAATCTCCCTCTCCCCGAGGATTCTGGGACTCGTAGTCCCGCTTCAGTCTATGCGGAGCCAAATCCAAGATGGCCACAGCGCTGGCCACACTGTGCATGCGTGCCCCTCACCAAGATGGCCACCCCCTGCCAACACCCTGATCGCGCGGAACTCCGCCAATCAGCCGAACAGCTACCCCTCACTGGAGGTAAGGAGGGGGGCTCTGCTACACAAGTTTGCCTGATAAAGATGTACAATGCCGGAAGCACAGAAGGACAAGATATTTCACTGGGCCCTTATGCCATACTTTGCACTTCAAAGCACAGTTGTAGCAATTCAGATATTGGACAGCACTTAATCCCTTTAGGAAATAAATGCTTTGTCCTCAAACTCAGGTGATAATATAGCTCCTGTTGTATCAGTTTGTTTAGTAGAACTGTTTCCCCTGTTTACCCCTTTTTTAGCCGAAGCTATGTTTGATGATCTATACCAGTATTTCTTAACCGTCTTCTTGGGAGTCGGGACACCCCACCAGGTCATGTTTTAAGAATAATCAGATAATTGCACATACAAGTTAAGTGCAAACATATGTACTTGGAAATTAATTGAATGGTCTGGCACGGGTGTAATCAGATTATACCAAATCACAGTGCTATGACATACAATGGAAGCCTGCAAAAAGGTCCAGTGCTTCAAAAAGTTATATTTGTAGCTGGCAAAGCATGAAAGCATGACATATAGTACTTTTTTCCCCAGAGATTTCCCAATGTCCAATTTTTTAGCATGTTCAGTTTTATAATTGATACTTATTCTTTTCAATGATTACATTTAACAAGAATAATATTTGACATACTGTATCTCCATGTTTACCAAAGCGCTCACTTCCAGAATAGACGTAGCCTGTCATAATTTAAATATTTAGATGACATTTTCCATTTGACTTAATCCCTTTTCTGCTAGCCATGCGCTGCTAGACCTTCTGACAGCAAAGGGCACTATTATTGAGCATCCCACTTCAAACACCAGCACACAATAATTTATCTGAACTGGTCCGTCTATTTTCTATTATTTTCCATAATGTGAAGTACGGACAAATTGAAGAAAAAAAAAACATCTGACAGCAAGTTGCTTGTTTCATTTACCAATAATCATTTGACTTAATTAATATGTAACAAGATCTCTGAAGCAAACGTTAACCCAGTTAGCTAACCCCATTCAGGATGGGGAGAAAATCTATTGATATGGTGGAACCATTTGAAATATACCCTGGTAGAATCCTGCTACAGTATTCTGTAATTAGAATTGATTACTTCTGCAAATGGCCTGAGGTTGCTTTCACTTCTCAGGTTACTTGAACTACTGTAATCATCTTCTTGCTCACTAGTTGGGGTAAGTAGAGACTTCCAAAACAACTTGTCTTTGGCAACGGGCCATGATTTGCTTGAAACATTACCATATATTTGAAAGGATTTCTGTACAAGAGAACTAGTTAATACTAAAGATCCCCTTGTATTTACCTGCCAGTAAATTAAAAATAGAGCACAACAATAAGGTATTGAAAGGCTAATTCCACACTGCTATCACTGAAGGGAAGCCATAGAAAGTCAATGATACAGATTTCTTGCCCAACTACCCAGTTACACTGCATGCAACAACACAGATGTCTTAGGGAGAATTACTTCATGGCACAAATATGCAGACTACATTAAATGGTGGTGTTCTCAAATCAACAAAGCATAATAAACACATACAGTGCCAGAGCAATGCGTATGGTGTAGTGTGGCAGAAGTAAAAAAATACCTGCAATATAAAAACAAAGCGAAGAGTGCTATTTAAATTTATATATATATATATATATATAGAGAGAGAGAATACATATACTGTGTGTATATATATATATATACATATATATATATATATATATATATACATATATATATATATATATATATATACATATATATATATATATATATATATATATATATATATATATATATATATATATATTACACAAAGAAAAAGAAAAAGAAGGGTCAAAAAGGTGCACTCAAACAATATATAATGAAAAAATGGACTTTATTAGCAAAGAATATAAAAAACACACAAGACAGACCCACACAAATCATATAATAAATTGCTGTGTGATACAATGATGGAAAATTATACACCAAAGAGGCACATGAAGTCTGGTAACTTTTTATACTCTTTGCTAATAAAGTCCATTTTTTCCCTTTTTTCATTATATATTGTTTGAGTGCACCTTTTTGACCCTTCTTTTTCTTTGTGTAACATATTCCCCATGGGTCAGTAGCACCACCAGAGGGTTATTTTCTACCCTGACCTTTGGTTATCTTTGATTATTTAGTCATCCAGGGGTTATTTGATTGCGGCATCTATTTTGTGTTTAATATATATATATATATATATATATATATATATATATATATATATATATATATATATGTGTGTGTGTGTGGCAAGGGATTCTGGGAAATTAAATGCAAATGAGCAAATGAGGTTTTTTTGTCACTTTTTTCACCCACCATAACTTATCTAATGTGTGGTGGAAACCTACCCAAGCTTCAAATTGCAACGCCAGTACAACCAGCCTCATACTTAATAGACCCAAAAGGTCAAAACACCTGTCTGTGAGTAGGTTTACTGGCTATGCATCTTAACCCAGGCTGTGCTGAAAAGCTATGTAATGCATCGAGCATAAGCTTATAAGGGTCCATGCCAAAATGGATTTGAAGCAAAAGGTGACACTGTGTGCTCATTTGCATGTCATTTCCCAGAATACCTTGCTGCAGTGGAAGCACTGTATGCTAGTTGATAATGGTGAAAAGCAGGGTTACAGACCTGTCTAAGACATGTGAATGTGCTCACAAGCGATATTATTATTTGCTATATGCTATATGGTGGAGGATTTTTTGTCACCTTTTTCACCCACCATAACTTATCTAATGTGTGGTGAAACCTACCCAGCTTCAAATTGCAAAGCCAGTGCAACTAGCCTCATACTGATGAGACCCAAAAGGTCAAAACACCTGTCTGTGAGTAGGTTTACTGGCTATGCATTTTAACCCACACTATGCTGAAAAGCTATGTAATGCATCGAGCAAAAACTTATAAGGATCCATGTCAAAAGGGATTTGAGGCAAAAGGTGACTGTAACAGGAAACTTATCCCTATTCAGAATATGCCACTAATTCAGCAGTGTGTTGGTTAATTGGATCCAGCAGTTAACCAACTTCACCTGGCTGATTAGAGATTTGTTAGAAAAAGCCTCAGTACCCAAGGGTGCTGACAAGAGGAAAGATGTCTTGAGCAGAAAGGCTCTGCTGAGATCAAGACACCCAAAGACCTATATTCCTGGACACAGGGGACCCAGGAACCTACCAGAGACTGACATGAAGGGCCACCTGCTTTAAGGTATCTCTTGAGACTTTGGTGAATAGGGTGATAATGGGATTATCCCTTCAGCCCTGAAGAAAGGGACTGGGGAAGTAAGTTAGCTCTTAAACAGGGATAGGCGTTTGTTGTTTTCATATGTTTTGCTGTGTTAAAAGGGACAGGCGCAATAAAGCCTTATTTTAATTTCACCTTAAAAACGGTCTCCATTGCATACCTCTGCACACATCTCTTACATATGGTGTCAGAAGTGGGACGAGAGGTGGCCCTTGAAGACTGCCTGTGAAATTTTTTGTGCTTTTGTCTGCATAGTTCCTGCAAACAGCCTGAGCAACAAAGCAAAGAATCACATGCAGCATAGACCAGAATTAAAGGGATACACATCCAGGCAGGAAATCTACACTGCACTGAAGAAAGCCACAAAACCACAGATGGACTCTTTTCCCCAATCCCAAGAGGAGAGAGACTGCTGAAGCAGGAAAACCTTACTTGCCTATCAAAATGATGTGTAATACAGTATGGTTGTTGATAAAGGGGCTTTGCCTTCCAGCAGTAGTCAGGGTTCAAGAAGTGAGTTAGCGCTCCAGAGGAGCTAGGCTTTGTTTATTGTTTTCTTTAAAAAAAAAAATTGCGCTGAAGCAGTGAATACAGACGGTGACCCACGAGCGGTACTGATTCTGGAATTAAAGGCAGTCACACCGTATAGGACTACCAGCTGTGAATGGAGTATATGCAGAAAAGTGTGAAAATTGATGCAAGACTGTGCTGAAGCAGGGAAACTTTTACAGACGGTGACCGACGCAAGGTAGTGATTCTGGGAATTTAAAATGGCCGCCCAGCTGAAGTCAAATACAGACTCTGCAAAAATGGAGAAGAAAATGTGTTCCTTGTGTAAAGAACCCCAACACACGGAGCAGTGTCCCTTCAGGCCTTATTCAGACGATGAGTGAATGCATGCACAGCACTGCTAATATTGTAAAACTTACTCAAGGGAAGAAAAAGTCTACAGAGATGCCTGTGAGAGCTGCAACCTCTACAAGCAAAATAGGACCACCTGTAGGACTACCACAATTTGAGGTTCTAGCAAATAAAGTGATAACAGTGGCAATAGCGCCTCCTGAGGTCAGGAAAAAAATACACCTGATAGCCCCAAAATGGAGGACAAGGTGCGGCGTTCCTGTAATGAACCCTACCCCATGGAAGAGTGGGCTTTCCAGTCCGATAAGGAGGAAGACATCTCTTACGGGGAACCCCAACCGAATCACACCCACAAAACACCCCAAGAATGGTGGGGGTGCCTGAACTCGATACGAACTGAAGAGACCGCTCTCTATGATGACGAATGTGATCGGCAGGAGGAAGAGCGGGAACAGCAGATCGCTGAATATTTACGTCACCTAACACAACTGCAAGGAAAACATGGCGGATACAGTGAAGCTGCTGAAGTTTCAAATTAAGACTGAGACCCCAGTATCCCTGATGGGACAGAGTCGTCAAAAACCAAAAGGCGGAAAAAGAAAAAAGGGTCTTTACTTACCGTGGAAGGAACAGACACATCTGCAGATCCTGCGGAGGAAAAGGGGGTCCGAAATGCCCTACAGCCTAGAGAAAATGGAGAATTCATCCCGCGGATGACCGAATATCCAGAGGGCCCAAGGCACATGTCGTGTACCCCAAAGAAGTGTCTGTCCGGGGCTAATAGTGAGAAACCCTCAACCAACCATACCAGGGAAGCGGAGCCAGAACCAATGAGTGACAATCCCTTGACGAGCCCTGAAGATGCCCTGAAAATTGCCAGGCGTGAATGTGATCTGCTCCGGGAACAATTGAAACTGAAGAAAGATGGTTACGCAGAGCTACTGAAAAATAACATGAAGCTACAGAAGACTGTGCTCACGATGTACTCTTTGGCCAGGACAGAATTGGACGATCTCAAGACTGAGCTAGATACTGCAATCGCTACTATTACCGCCACAGATGAAAAGCAGAGTCAATCCGATAGAATGATTGCTAATCTGAAGCAGAAGTATGAGTTGGCACTGAAGGAGATTACAGTCTTTCAGCAGGAGGTTCACAGTCTTCACATAGAACTGAAGACCTCACAACAAAAGGTCAACATTGTCCGGACAGAGGTGGATGTATCCCAGAAGGAGGTTCACACACTCCGCACAGCACTGGATGCCTCACACCAAGAGATCAGCAGTTGTCGCACAGAACTGGAAGTCTCTAAAAAGGAACTTCACAGTCTCACTAAGGAACTGGACATCTCAAAAAAAAACTATCCTCAGTCTTAATATGGATCTTAAAGGTTCTCAGAAGGAGCTTCAGACCCTCAACCTAGAGATGGAAGTCTCACGTCAGGAGATCAGGAGTCTCAAAGCCGAAGTGCGTAAATGGAAGGGGGACTACAAGGAGGCCCTGAATATTTCAGAGACTGCAAAAAGAGACAATTTAAGACTAAAAGAAGAAAATTCTGATTTGACAGACCACGTCAATGAAAAGAATGAAAAGCTGCACGAGCTTGAAAAAATAAAGAAACTTTTGGAGGATGAAAAGTTTGAAGCAGAGCACAGACTGCAGAACCAACTGCAAGGTCTGCGTACGCACCTCCAGAATGCCGAGGAGAAGCAGTGAACTCTGCAGGAAGAAAATCTGCAGGCTGCTAAGGAAATACAAGTGCTGCAGGAACGTCTGATTACCCGGTGTGTCCACGCAAAGCAGCATGATAAACTGAAGGTTACCCGGACCATCAACAAAGCATCGCTAGAGGCTAAGCTTAGAGGCCAGGTGACTCAGTACAAGAGGGAGCGCATAGAGGTCCAGAAACTGAGACGAGTATCTGCGGCCCACGCGACAAAGTTCACAGTGCTCCACAAAATAATGAATGATAGGTGGAAGCAAGCTCGGAGAAAGCACAGGGAAGAAATAAAGACCCTGAAAGGAGAATGTCAGGAAACACTCAAGAAACAGAGTGAGACTCTGCAGACCAGTAACTTACAGATGCCTCCAATATGGGAGAAGTATTGGCTCTGCCCAAGCATCGGTATCCCACAGTAACTAAGGCCCGTGAGGACAAGGGTACAGTGAGAGCTGGGGACACCACTCGCCTTCAAAACAAGATGACGAAGTTTGAGCCACCTAAGAAAGCACTAGCCAAACCTGCAACCGCCTAACAGGCAACAAACAGAGGTAGGAGTGCAGAATCAAAGCCCGAAGAATCCTTAGCTGAGGAAGCTGAAAAGATAGGGCGTTCTCTGGAAATGGAGGTGGAAGTGCAACTCAATCCCAAAGAAGCTGAACTAGCAACTCCGTTGAGTGGAGGAAGTGCAGAAAGACCGCTTCAAGGGCGGAAAACTCAAAGGGCAAGTCCTAACTGCTCTACAACTGTCGCCATACAGTTTATCTACAAAAAGAGGAGCGCTCGATGCAAGGGAAATCTCATGACCTTGCACTCAGAAAGAAAACAATACTTTGGAAAAGTCCTCTTCGAGTGACTGAGGAGTGCTGATCTCAAGCACCTTCGTGAGGAGACACAAATAAACTGGAGAAAGGGCTCCAATCCCAGCAGGACTGAGGGTTCTCTTCCTCCATCCACTCTCATTCAAGTCACTGAAATATCTCGAATGAGAGTGGAAGGATGGGCTTTGCCCGTGGCAAGCCCGAGCTTCCCACAAACAGGGGAGGTATTTAACAGGGAATTTATCCCTGTTCAGAATATGCCACTAATCCAGCAGTGTGTTGGTTAATTGGATCCAGCAGTTAACCAAATTCACCTGGCTGATTAGAGGTTTGTTAGAAAAAGCCTCTTCCCTGAAACAGGAAGGTGATTTTCCTCAGTACACAAGGGTGCTGACAAGAAGATAGATGTCTTGAGCAGAAAGGCTCTGCTGAGATCAAGACACCCAAAGACCTATATTCCTGGATACAGGGGACCCAGGAACCTACCAGAGACTGACATGAAGGGCCACCTGCTTTAAGGTATCTCTTGAGACTTTGGGGAATAGAGTGGTAATGGGATCATCCCTCCAGCCCTGGAGAAAGGGACTGGGGAAGTAAGTTAGCCCTTAAACAGGGATAGGCGTTTGTTGTTTTCATATGTTTTGCTGTGTTAAAAGGGACAGGCGCAATAAAGCTTTATTTTAGTTTCACCTTAAAAATGGTCTACATTGCATACCTCTGCACACATCTCTTACAGTGACACTATGTGCTCATTTGCATGTTATTTCCCAGAATCCCTTGATGCAGTGGAAGCACTGTGTCCTAGGTGATAATGGCGAAAAGCAGGGTTGCAGACCTGTCTAATAAAGCTGCGGCCACGCTGCAGCTGAGCGTGCTAGGCGCTTGGTGCTTGGAGAGATCACTTCAGTGATTCCCAATAAGTACAGCCACGCTCAAGCGGCGCTCAGACCCACGTGCACGTATGCTCTCCAAAGCTCAGCGCTTGGAGAGACAAGGAAATTTGATTTCCAGCTTACAGCAGGGTCACATGACCCTTCAATAACCAATGGGGAGAGAGGAGCAGACACACAAAATGGGGAGAGAGACACAGAATGGAGAGAGAGACACAGAAACAGAAGGGGGAGAGAGACAGACACAGAATGGGGAGAGAGAGACAGACACAGAATGGGGAGAGAGACACAGACACAGAAGGTGGGAGAGAGACACAGACACAGAAGGTGGGAGAGAGGGACACAGAATGGGGAGAGAGAGTTACAGACACAGATTGGGGAGAGAGACAGACACAGAAGGGGGAGAGAGACACAGACACAGAAGGTGGGAGAGAGACAGACTCAGAATGGGGAGAAAGACACATACCCAGAATGGGGAGAGAGAGACAGACAGAATGGGGAGAGAGAGACAGAATCAGATGAGTGGAGAGAGAATGGAGGGAAGGGGGGAGGGAGAGAATGGAGGGAGACACACACAGAGACACACACACCGAGACATAGAAAAACAGAGACACAGAGAGACACACACACACAGAGACACACACACACACAGCACCGATCCAGCCAATGACATGCTCCCTCCCTTAATAGCCATGCCCCCCGCTCCTGCTCTCAAATTATTGCTGGACAGATGAGCGCTCATGCTTGAAGAGTTGGTGACGTCACCGCTCTGCAGCAGCAGTCCCGGCTCTCCCCAGCTGAAGGCCAGTCCCTCACTCTGTCCCACGCCGAGCTTCCAACGGTGACGCGTGAAGGACCTCTCTGATGTCGGCATGCCCTGGAAGTAAACTGGGCCCAGCTTCTTGTGTGTGCCGGCATAAGAGGGAGGCCTGGTGCGCATCAGCGTCAAAAGCTTGATGTGGGACAGAGTGAGGAAAAGGCATGCAGCTAAAGAGAGCCGGGGCCTGGCGGCGACTACAGGACCAGCAGCTGGACCCCCGCAGCCACAGGGCCTGGCCTGAGACCATCCCCAAGGTAAGTCTAGTTTTTTTATATGTGTTCGGTGCTGTATTTTTATATGTATTGAGTGGGGGTGTATTTTTATATGTGTTGTTGTATTTTTATATGTATTGGGGGGATGTATTTTTATATGTATTGGGTGGGGTGTATTTTTATATGTATTGGGTGGGGGTGTATTTTTATATGTGTTGGGGGGGTGTATTTTTATATGTATTGGGGGGGGTGTATTTTTATATGTATTGGGTGTGTGTGTGTGTATATTTGTGTTTATTGGGGGGGTGTATTTTTATATGTATAGGGGGTTGTGGGTGTATTTGTATATGTATTGGGGGTTGTGGGTGTATTTGTATATGTATTGGGGGTGTATTATATGTACTGGGGTTGGGTGTATTTTTATATGTAATGGGGGATGTATTTTTATATGTATTGGGGGGATGTATTTTTATATGTATTGGGGGGGATGTATTTTTATATGTATTGGGTGGGGGTGTATTTTTATATTGTTGGGGGGGGGTGTATTTTTATATGTATTGGGGGGGTGTATTTTTATATGTATTGGGTGTGTGTGTATTTTTGTGTTTATTGGGGGGTGGGTGTATTTTTATATGTATTGGGGGTGTATTATATGTACTGGGGTTGGGTGTATTTTTATATATATTGGGGGGAGTGTATTTTATATGCATTGGGGGGGAGTGTATTTTTATATGTATTGTCTGTCCTTGTGCCCCTCTCATCACCCACGGATGACCACGAATACTTTTCGCCAGACACAAGGCTGCGCGCACATGTGCTTCTTCAGCAACTCCAGCAGCTGCTTCTCAAGCTCCCGGATGCCTGTCGTGGCTAAGTATCAAACTTATCTTGATTCCATCTATGATTACTCTATGACATCTGGGACATTCTCACCATAGGCTAATTTGACTATTGGCAATCACTATAATGTGATGTTTGCTGGGGGGAGGGGGTTGTGGTCAGGCTCCCTGGGGGGATGGTTGTAGAGCTTAACCCTTTGTTTGCCTTCGTGTTTAGTAAAGCAGTACCATGTAGTGTTAGGTCATATTAACCCATTTGTAGCCCTTAGTAGTCAACTAATCATGGGACCCCATGGCTTGCAGACTATGTGGGCTACTAAGGGGTTAGTATCATGTGTAATATGTCATGTTTTTATCACCTATTCATGTTGGTTTAGGTTATCTTGCCTATGTATATAATGGCTATTTTAATGGTAATTAGATCCATAGGCAGAATAGGCCTAATACAGGCATACCCCGCATTAACGTTCGCAATGGGTCCAGAGCATGTATGTAAAGTGAAAATGTACTTAAAGTGAAGCACTACCTTTTTTTTCACTTATCGATGCTTCGGTACAGGTAGGGAGCCGGTATTGCTGTTCAGGACGTACTGACAGGCGCATGCAGGAGCTGCCATTTGCCTATTGGGCGAGGGGAATCAGCGCGTCACTACTACTGCGGTCCGTAGGGCAGAAAACGAGCGTACGGACACAGGGGTATTGTGCTATTGAAAATATCCTTACTCGTGAGTGTACTGAAAGTGAGTGTCCTTAAGCCGGGGTATGCCTGTACCAGCCTGGAGTAGGTGAGAAAAAGTGTCTGTACCTTTAGGGGTTTGCCAGCTACCAATAAATAAAATTGCTGTATTTCCTCCTTTTGATGCGGGTCCTGATATTTGTAGCGGCCGTGGTAAAAATGTGTTATTTGTAGCGGTGCCCAGTTGATGACTTGCATCTTACATTTTTATTGCCAATATTACCACAAATTTGCCATATTATGAATATAGGTCATTATTTGCCATTCATTAATTATTGTTTTATCATTACGTTTGGCACGTTTTAGTGTGTTTTGGTACATACATTAATACTAGATAATTGCTCCTACATTAATATAATGAGTCATGAATCAAAGTCTCCCAAGAAGTGTGGCGAAACTGGAGCAAAAAAACCCAAAAAATTATACCAAATACTGTACATGAAAGCAAAAAATCCCATTGTTTCCTTTAGGGCAAACGTATTTGATACATTTGGTGCTGTTTTTTTGCTCGAGTTTTGCCACCCTTTTGCAGCCCGGAGACTGGGACTCATCGGCCCCATATTCCTTAGCTTCTGCATTTATTGAATTGATGGAAAATGCAGCCCAGAGCTCATAATGAGGACTATTTACTATGTGTCTCAAGTGGCTTTTTTGACCCAAAATTGGAGTACAGAAGTCAAATTTTAAATTGAGCACAGAAGTCGAATTTTAAATTGAGCTTGTGTGCAGCTACTTTATGAACTAACCTGACATTTCTCCATCTGTGCCATCAGCATCAAAAATAATGTTTTTAATTTTGGGGGGTGCACAGAAATGGACTGTGCTAGGCATATAGGTGTTAATGGTATGTACTCAAAATAATGTTGCTGTGCACCAAAAGCCACTGGAAAGTGCGTCAAAGTTGTCTGCCAAGTTCAACTTGATGCATGCTGTACCTATAAAGCCTGTTAATAGTTTTAGCACGGAATAAGGTTGCTATGTATCAACCAAAAATGTGTTTAACGCAGAATTACTGTATATATGTTAACAAAATTTATTATTTTCACAGTATGGCTATTATAAATAAAATGGCATTAATAATTTATATTAACTAACACTTGTAAATACAAAACTACACATAATTCTGCTTTAATTTAAATTGTATCTATCTGGTATTCAACGCAATGCATGAACATTAATTTGAAAGAATAAATTATGAGTCATATTTACGTTATATATAACCCTGTACACTTAATGTACCCATGTATTTGTAACCATGTATTTGTCATCATAACGTTGTGCCCAGGACATACTTGAAAATGAGAGGTAACTCTCAATGTTATTACTTCCTGGTAAAACATTTTTATGAATAAGATGTATAGCCATGTCCCCCTCTGGGCTCCCTCTTGACTCGCCCTTACCTCCACTGTGGCCGGAGTCTGCGGCGGACCCGCCGGTTGGGCAGAAGAGGTGCGGGCAGTGTGCAGGGAGCGCTCCAGAGGCTCCACGGTGGGATGCTGATAGGGCACCGCCATTTTGAATGTGCGCACATGTGCAAAGAAGGCTTGCGCATGCGCAGAGAGGCCCCAGGTGCGGTGGCCATTACAGAGAGGCGCGTGTATGTGCAGTAGGGGATAAGAGCGGTGGCCATCTTAGGAAAAGGGCTCCGTGGGGACTACAGCCCCCAGAAGGTCATAGGGCTGCATGTCACATGGGTACAGAACAGCCAATAGGGCTGCGAGGATAAATTTGTTGCGCTTCAGTCTGAGCTGTGACACGGTAGGGTGAGGGTGTATGTGCAGGGTGTCTGTGACCCCTGCACTAGGCCAGAGACCCCCAATAGGCCCCAGCTAGGCCCTGACTCCCCTATTAAATTGTGGCTGCTACAGGGACAGGCTCCTTAGATGGTGACACTGCCCAATTAGCATCCTTAGTGTCAGGGACACAGCAGGACATGGCACAGCAGTTGCGGCCTGTGGTCTGGGACCAGACCACCACCGCATACAGAGACTATCAAGTTGTGCCCCTCCATCTGGATACCACACCACGTGGAGGCGAATGCCATCGCTGGTGGCGACGGCGCTGGATCAGATGGTTCTATCATCAGCTGGTGGTACCGGGTGTTGGAGCACCCGGCATGTATCACACCATCTACAAGTGCACCAACTATAACACTTATTGTGGGAAGCACTGTTACACACTTCTGGGTGGATTAGCTACTGTGGACACCAGGTTGGGTAGGTGCCCAGGGCACCTCAGTACATTGGGGACACCCTCACCAGGGTGTGGACTAAGTGGTTGGACAGTGGGATACGGTGTGTGGGTAAGGCTGTGCGAGGCCGGAGTTAAATGTATTATTGTGTTTCCATTTGCATGGCAGTAAACCTGTTATTATATACTCTGTGTGTACTTATTGCATTGGGTCCTGTGAAGGGGTTATCCGGCACGGTCAGGATCCCTCACAGGTGGAGGCGCTGTCACCGGACGATCCAGGTACACCCCAGGCTCCCAGCAGCTAAGGTTCAGGCCTCCTGTGAGCCGCAGGTAAAGCACCACATACACTCTGTAGCCCCACATCTCTCATAGGGTGGGGGAAACAGTGCTACATATGTATGTAGCCAGGGTCCCTCCAGTCCCCCTGTCTCCTGGTTCCTTTCACCCTTACGTGTGTGCTGCTGCGGGGGCGAGCATGTCGCCAGGGGCTCCCGGCGACATCAGTGGCAGGGCACCACATCTTTATTCTGTCCGCGCGTGCACGGAGGCTCGCACATGGCAGACGTGATGCGGCGGCCATTACAGGGAGTGAGAAGTGGCAGAAGCGGCGCTCGATAGTCAGGGGCATTCCCCAGTTCGCACATGCGTAGTTAGCAGCGGCGGCCATTACAGTTCGCGCACTCGGTCCTAATGTTAAAGAGCTCTGCAAAGGACTGCAACACCAAGCAGCCTCTGGGGACTGCCCTATGATCCCTGTCACATGCAGCCAGACAGCCAATAGGGCTTGCAGCTTCTCTTACTGGAGAAAGATACATTGTTGCGCACAGACCATGCGAGTCAGTTGGTGCTGGGATAAGGTAGGGGGAGGTTGTGTAGGGATCAAGTGGCTTCTTACACTAGGCCAGGTTACCTCCTAGGCCCCAGCTAGGCCCAACTCCCCTTCAGTTTGTGGCTGCTCTAGGGAAGGCCCTTAGGTAGGGACTTTGCCTGTTAGCAGTCGGCTTAGTCAGGGAGACAGCTGCAGTGCTGCGTGCTCTGACAAGAAGGGTCAGTGTTGCAGGGAATCATTCTATGCAGTAGCAGAGACAGCGACTGTCTGAGCGGTGAGCTCGCTCAGAAGGAGACCATCCACCAGGAGGAGGAGGACGCCATCTCTGAGGCTTCGGCGCTGGACACAGACGGGTCCTCTTCCATTGTTCTGCAGTACCCGGGTGCAGGAGCACCGGGCAGGTACTATCCAAATCACCAAGTGCACCCCCTATACACTTCATCTTAGTGGGCAATGCTGTCCCACACGTGGGTGGGGTTGAGGGACTCTGGGACTTGTGGGTACAAGGACTTTGGGAATACAGTGTGGGGTTAAGGCCCTGCGAGGCGGAGGATAGTTGTGCTTAGTAGTGTTACAGGGTGACACTGAAGGTTACTGTTGAGGTCATATTGTTGATGTATGTATATTGTATTTATCTGCCCATATAGTAAACCTGTGTTATATATATATACCTTTGGTGTATGTGGTTAATATATGTGGGTCCTGTGTAGGGGACATTCTACCCATAGAATCCTACACAGGTGGAGGCGCTGTTATGTAAGACCATTCCAGTGGATACACCCCAGGCCTCACTGGCAGAGGTTCAGGCCTCCTGTGAACCTAACAGGTACAGTAAATGCACCACACGCCTGGTAACATATAGGTTCCCCCTCACATGCACTCTATTTGCGATTGGGGGTTGGGGAATATGCGTTACATGTATAAAAGATTTATACGTATGATACAATTGTATGAAGGTTAGTACTTCTTTGTAGCAAAGCAATTGTGACGCTTAAATATGATCTCTACTGCACATAGGCACAACATTATGAGGCAGTGGGGAAGTAAGACTTTTACATAGAAACATATACATTATATAGGAGGAAAAGTGTGTGACACTCAAAATTGCTTAGGACATGGAACTGCAATAGAAGGAATTATAATGATTACAGTAGGTGCTGCAATTAAATTGCTGAGAATTGCACAGACCATTAAAAATTAGTTTAGGTTGACAGGAATATGAGAGAAGCAATAGACAGATATCCCCAGGCAAAAGTAATACTCTACTTACACACTTCTTGTGGTACTTTTCAAAGCAAGTTTATTTGGGTCAAACAGCAGAAGCAGAGACAATGTTTCAGGTCCTGTCCGGACCCTTCTTCAGGTGTTTGACAGGAGTAGAAATACGCTCATATAAATAATGTGGTTGCAGTTAGGAATTATAGTTTCGAATGTGTAAGGTCCTCTGTTTCCTCTCTCATAATGAAACATGGCTGGCATGTGTAGTAAAAGATTTATTTTATAATGACAATACATTATTAAATTCTGTAGCAATAAGCATGGGAAGAATATACATTTTTTTCTTTCACCTTCTCCTATAGTTTAACCCTTAGGGTACAGCATACATGTCACCTATCCCATGCTATGGGCTATATTATTGTGTTGTTTCTGCTTTTCTCTATGCAGTGGAAGAAATACAAAAGACACTGCCTACAATTGGTGGTGTGGGACTTGCTAATAGTGTCTGCCTTGGCGTGGTTACAGGCTTGAAATATTTTGGCCAAAGGATTGAACTAAATGACACATACTTAGGAGAAGACAAAACATAGAAAAAACATATAGTAATGAACTAAATAGTGAAAACGTATTGAATGTGCATTGGGGCTTCTTTGATTGTTGTAATACTTTAGGAAAGACAAAATTAAGCGCGGCCAAGGTCTACCAGGGGGGAAGGGAAAAGAAAAGGGGGACGAAAAAGAGAAAATTTTGGGAATGAGGGAAATAAATGTAGCCATGCATAACAATGTCTACTGTCATCTCTCCTGCTGGCAGCAAAACCTGGTAAGTTACAGGAATGCCAGCAGTAATCATGGAGGTTTGCCCTCACACCCTGGTGAGGTGCCCTATGTATGGATGGGAGTGGCTACAGGCTCTGAGTCCATTATTAGTGACATCAGAGATGTGCCTGCCTCCTGAGGTATATAAGGCACTGCACTGCCTAAAGTCAGTGTGGTTGGTTGTGAATGTGTTGCTGCAGGTTGATGCTGCAAAGGGAAGGTGAAGCAACAAGGTCTATAGGTGCCCACTAGTGCCGTAACTAGTGGCACCGTTCTATATCTAATCAGAGAAGGCCAACTGTGTCCAGGGACCTGGCACAGGGGTGATCTCCCTACGGGGAGAGGGGATCCCACTCCATTGGGAGGGCGTACCTTTTAAAGGGGAGCACGGAGAATGTGCGGCTGAGACAGCTTGCTGTGAAAGGCAGCTTGCCCGCCTCTGTGCAATAAAGATGACTTGTGCAACGAGAACCCCATGGTGTGAGTCTGCAATTACTCTCCTGGGGCCCTCACCACCGAGAAGGAGTTCCTCATCAGGACCATCTACCTGCGTACGCATAGATCCTGATGAGGTGGAGGCGCTGCACGTGATGTAAGTAGGACTCGCACCCACTACCTCAGATGCCTGTCTGGTTTGACATCCCCGAATACCATCATGCGGGAGACTCAGGAGTCCTGTTGCCTACAGGTGCACCACCAGACACGAACATGTAATGGGGGCTGGATAGACCACAGGGGCCAATGTGAGATTGGGGGGGTCAGACCAGTAGGGAATACCCGTTACATAAATATATATTACAAATTGAACAGTAATTATTAACGGCTTGTTAAAGAAACAATGCATCAACATAGATCTATATATATAGATTCATAAGCTATAACAGGGGTGCGCAAACTGGGGGGAGTGCCTACTGGGTGGACGTGACCTTTTCTGGGGGGGGGGGCGGCGCTTACAGAGGCCTCACACTCTTCCCCAAAGCATTTACATTAAATGATGGGGGAGGCGCGAGGCCCCTGTAAGTCTCTCTTACCTGGTCTCAGCTGCCTCTTCGGCAATGCGTTGCCATGGCAATGCTACATCACATGACGACATCACATGGCGCCTCCATGCCACGGAGCCGGTAAGAAGGTGGTGCGAGCAGCGGCTCAGAACAGGCAGGGAGCGCAAGCAGAAAAGTTTGTGCACCCCTAAGCTATAAGATGAATATTGTATGTCAAATACCAAAAATGTACGTGTGTTAAACATGTCATATAATTCACACATAAAAGAAAATATTGCAATAAATTAGTTTAGTGTAAGAAATGAAGTCAAAAACGTAATATAATATTGTAATTTCTCACTTAATTCATACTTTTGGGGAATATGTACTGTATAAAGAAAAGGTAATTGAGCCCAGAATGTTGGCAAATACTTCCAGGCTCTGCATTAAGAGATACATAAGCGGATACACAGCTGGTGCAGCTAATAAAGCACCGATGATAGCTTGGCAACTATAATACATACAGTATTTGTGATACAGGTGCATACAATTTATAAAGGGCAGCTGCACCATATGTATCAATGGAAAAAAGTGTAAAAGATGTGCATTTCTAAAAACGACACCATACATACAGTACAGTATATATCCAAGAAAAAAAACCACTATTAAAATCAATAGGATTTTTTCTTTGATACATCTAGAGCAATGTGTCTGCCCAAGAATTGCACTACTTTTGCACTGATATATATATATAAGCCACATAGTTTATTTACATCACATAAAACGACTCATGCTAATATACTAATTATACTGCACCGACACTTTATTCGAGCAAATACCCAGTATGTACCTGGCAGATACCTGGAATGCGCCGCTCCTCACCTCTGACAAGCCCCGTTGCGTTTGCCTTCCCAGCCACGGTTCATGCCTGGCTGATGGGCGGCTGATCTGTTAAATAATAATGATTAGGATTTAATAGGCTGCAATGCTTCGCGTGTCTACCAGATGGCATAAATTCATGAATTGTAATGCAGTATATATATATATATATATATATATACTGTGCAGTATTGCAGCCAGCGGGAATAAAATGCTTCAATCCCTGCCTGGAAAATAACCCAATGCACTCGGGCAGAAAACAGTCACAAACCTCAATACACCCGGGTATACCCGAATTCGTGGGACTAGCCGAGCTCGAATAAAGTGTGTCGCCAGTGTACTAAACTATGGTAGTGTGTGCTGACTTCCCTCATTATGATCAAAGCCTAGAGTTCTATATAAAGTACTAGCAGAGGTCTGTGAAGTAACATTATCCTGTACTTGCTGTAATTGTATTTGTTATTCTGAATAAAGTTGTATAATTTGCCACATCTTCTTCCAATAGCTCTCATCACCATGTGCCCAGACTAGCCCTCCCATTTAACACACACAATTGGAATGCATGCCGGACCTGGAAGGGGGCACATTTCTATAGAAATTACTGAGAATAGGCCATGTCTATGTAAATGTGAGGTCTTTCATCAGTGCTGTAATCTGTGTAAATGAAGACATAGTAAGAAAAGTGAACGTTAATGATCTTTTTAATCTATGCTTGCCTTAGTGTTTGTTTATCAAATATGGTTTTGTTATTATTTCTTTATTATTACATATTATTTTTTCATTTACAACCAGCAAAGCAGTGTTAGAAAAATAAGGAAAAACGTAAAAACAATTAATAATGGTACAAAATATGTGGACTCTTTGAGAATCTATAAACATACAACCCCAGCAAGCTCTAACACCGGAACCACCACATCAAATATATATATATTTGTGTCAAAAGGAGTGGCCAAAGGGTTTAACTAAATGACCCTTATTCATGAGAATACTAACATTGAAGTATTTAACTATGCATTTTGTCACATTGGATGTTGCATTGGGTATCTTTGTCTTTTGTTGTATACATTTGGCCACGCTCAGTAGCACTCCTCCTTTTGACACAAATATATATATATATATATATATATGATCAGTGTTCGACAAACCTATACATTTGCTCGCCCCGGGCGAGTGGATTTAACCCCCGGGCGAGTAAATATTGGCCCAAGCAGCACACGTTTGGTACTAGGTGGCGAGTAGATTTTTTTGTGTGGCGAGTAGATTTTTTGGTGATTTGTCAACCACTGTATATGATTATATATACAGTATATGATGTTGTGGGTTCTGGTGTTAGGGATTGTGTGTTATTAATTTTCATCTGGTATCAGTTGTTTGGAGGTTAGTGGCCCCTCCTCCCAGTGTTTAAGCTCACCCCACCCCACTTTTTAAGTAGCAGGTAATTTCAGGTACCTGTGCAGGACAGGCCCACTGAGTTGTATTGTATTGTATTGTATGTCTTTATTTATATAGCAAAGAGAGATACCCGGGCGCTACCCAAACTAAAATATATGGGAGAAATAAAAAATCATTTTCAGAACATCACGACCTTATAAAGCATATAAGGTTTCCATCTGCTTCGTAGTCTCTTCCTGTGACTCAAACCCCAATAGGATCTATCCAGGATCCTTAATGGTGCAGAAATACAAGAAAAAAAGGGGGAGCACAGGTTGAGGGATGATAGGGATAACAAATGATTTAGCTCGGTTGTATAAGTTTCCAGACTGGTGAACGTGGGGATGGTGGAGTGTGTAATATCAGAAACACTTACACGGCCTTGTGCAAATGCTGTCACATCAAGGTTTCTTTTCTTTTCTTCTTTTTCTTCTATGTTCTCCTGATGTGGAATTCCTTCTCTTCTGATCCAGATGATAGCCTCTTCAAGTAACCAGCAAACCTCAATTGCGGTGTCTCCCTCAGAGTAAATGGATGAGAGTGAAAATGTTTAGGGACAATACAAATAAATAACAAATGCCTGATTTCAATGATTGAGAATATATATATCAAAAGCAGAAAAACACTGCAAACACTCACACGGGCAAGTGTGAGTGTGAGTGTGGTCTTTTGGGGGGTGTCTCTATCCTCTTCACATAAGGAAACTCTCAAAAGAAGACCCTCATGTTCTAAATAAATAATGAAATAATGAAAATGGGTGGTTAGTAGATAAAAGGGAATATAACATTAATACTCACACGGCCACGTGTGAGCTCACGCAGGAATTGGTATCTTTGTTCTTCTCCATTGAACTTCAGTCCCCAGAGTGTAATTGAGGTTGCTCCCCGTGTACTTGAACAAAGTAACTCAAAAATGGAGTTAACCAACGTGTTATTTATTAAAAATGAAACAATTAAAAAACAATAAAAAAAGCCCTTTGGTCAAAAACCATAGGAGCCAAATTTAGAATTGCCAGCCAGTCCTTAGGATGTTACTGCAGGGCGCGTGGTGCGCAGCTAACTCTGCCCGCATCCGGGTATAGTGCCGGGCTCCTTTGTCCTGCTCCGTGACGGTGGCCTCACTAGTGCAAAAAACTTAGGGGTTTTGAGCAACGCGTTTCGCCCTTTCTTGGGCTTCCTCAGGCTCCGTAGATGGGGATGGTCAGGCTCATAGTAATATATAGGCAAATTTCAACTAATCCCATGCTCCCTCTAAGCATACTCCCTCTGATTAGTACTTAGAGCCCACAAATTATAAGTATGCACTCTAAAACATGGAAAAAAGGCCGTTTAGGGCTCTGAGTTGTTAAATCCCAGCTTTGGCCATATGGAATATTCAGTGTATACCTTATCAAGATAAATATGAAATAATAAAACAAACTACGTGTATATAGATGTGTTGATCAATTATATAATTAATTTTCAACTGGTATCAGTTATTTGGAGGTCAGTGGCCCCTCCTTCCAGGATTTAAGCTCACCCCACCCCACTTTTTAAGTAGTAGATTATTTCATGTACCTGTGCAGGACAGGCCCACTGAGTTGTATTGTATTGTATTGTATTGTATGTCTTTATTTATATAGCGCCAAAAGTGTACTTAGCGCTTCACAAAGAATACACTACAGGGAATTATAATTATACAATAAGTGCACCAAAATCAGACAATAGGAAAGGAAGGGAGTTCATTCTCCCTCCACTGCAGAGGTAAATGAGAATTTGCACAGGTTGTATTAGGACCTGCATTCTGGTCATGCCGTGACGTGGCTGCAGCCTTATAATGCTTTGGCCATAGGGTTTAACTAAATGACCCTTATTCATTACAATACTAACATTTAAGTATTTAACGATGTATTTTGTCACAATGGATGTAGCATTGGGTATCTTTGTCTTTTGTTGTACACTCTGAGAATCTGCCAGTACTTTGTGTGACCCCTTTGCATTCCATCTTTTTCTTATACTTAGGTTTTCCCTGTGCATATTCCAAGAAAATGTGAATGTATTTACTGTACAATTTACTTTTACATGTATGTAAAACTCTTTCAGTGCAGAAGCCCTTTCTCGATGTTTCCCTGAGAATACCACTCTCCAGCTTTCAGACTATGACCTTTTAAATTTGTATTCCTATTTCTCTACTTTCAGTCCAAATCTTATTGTTACTCTTTATGTTTTATTTTTATACAATGTCTATAACAAAGTAAATTGAGTTTATGAGAACGTGCATCTGTTCTTTTGTTTATTCTTGCTTTTATTTCCAGATTTGTTTTACCTAGTATATTTTTCCTGTATTTACTTTGTTCATAAATGCAACAATTATAATAACATGTTTACAGAAAAAGCTTTTGTGTCATATGCCCTTTCTTCCTTCTTTCTTCCTGGCGGTACATCTTGAGGTCTTTCCCTGTTTTCTAAGTCTGAAGGATGTGATTAATTGTTTTTCTTCTTTCATACATACTGTAGCTGTATGATCCTTTACCAATTTAGGATTGGCACTCATAGCTTTATCACCCATGCTAGGCTCAGATCTTAAGCCTATCATGGCTAATTTACCTTTCCATGATGTTGGTTCACTTGACCATGTTGAATGTTACCTAGTTGGGGAGGTGGGTGGGGACCAGCAGTCAGGAAGGACCCGCAGTGGAGGAAAGCTTGGGTCCCATATTGCAAAGAGACCCCGGTGGCTGAACACCGAAGATGGGCCTGACTTCTGGCTGTGCCAAACTTCCAGCATCAGCTGGCCAGGCCCAGCTGTGGGAGGTTGGTAATTGAGGACCGCGGAGGGGAGCTCAGGACACACTTAGATTCTCTGGTGGCCAGATTCAGAAGTTGGGCTCGACTTCTGGCCAGGCTGAACTTCGGCATCAGCTAGGCAGGCCCCCAAGAGCTGCTGGACTCGGGAAAGTCCTGGCTCTACCCGCTTCGACTGCCCTGATCATAATCATCAGGCATATGCTGATTGTTGCGGCAGGAACTGCATAGTCATCTCATCAATCACTTGTACTGGATATAGTGCCCTTCCTTTACCTCATGATGTTATATGATTACTTACAGATAGACTGTCACACTGGGTATAATTGATGCTTGCTCACTAGCTGCCTACAAACAGATTTGTAGCTCAGTAGACCCAAATTCCAATCCATAGACACCACCACACCATAGAAACACTCACATTACAACTTGAACTCAAGTAGGCTAAGGGTGTTTTTACTGTATGTGTGTATAGGCACTGTTCCTTCTGCCATTACATACATTGGACTGATGACAGGCTATCGTTCCAACACGGGAGCACCGGTAATTGTATCATTGGTTATACTTTATTTTTAGGTGTGCAGCATTTACCTCACATGTCTAGGCCCTGTTTATGCCATTTGCAGAAAAGAAAAGAAGTTCATGCAAACTTGCTGAAAAGGGCAGTTTTCCCATAAGACTTTATAGTGCACAATTAGTTGCTAGAGCTTGGCTAAGTTTTGCAAATGTTGATGACTGCAAAAGTCCAGCAAGCAGAAAAAGTCCGAAAAGTCCCAAATTGTCCAAAACAATCTGTTTTGTAATTGGGGGGAAGGCAGCGTTTGAACTGATCCATCTTTATTGCCTAGTTTGTTGTATTTCTTCAATACAGTCCCTATATTGCAACCTCAAAGCCATTTAGACACAATTCCAGAACATGGCTGCATAGTTGCCATCGTGGATTCTTAAACATAATGGATTCATAATTAGGGAGAGCATATTCTGGCATAATAGAAAATATAAGCACTAGTTTCTCCCATCTTTTATTAATACATTCTGCAACAGTATAGCATGTAGTATTACAATAACAATCCTCTTGTAATGCTGTACTGCCCGCAGACAAGACCAGTCACCAGTACTGAGGTGGTAAGGGAGTATACTACACACCCACAGCAGTGGGGGCGTGCCCGGAGTGTGGTAGGGTGCATTGCCGGGTCTGGTGAGAGAAGGATGGTTAGATACTTGCCGAGTCCCGGGTGCCAGAGGTCCGAGTAGTGAGTCCGTAAGCCGTGGGTCAAGGGAAGGAGAGAACAGCGAAGTCGTAGTCCGTAGCCAAGTCCAGGGGTCAGAGAGGTACACGTAGTCAGAGGGAAGCCGGGGTCCAAATCCAGAGGGGGTACGCAGACTAGACGGATCAGAAACACGACTGAAACAGAGAAGCGAGCCAGGCACAGAACTCCGAACAGCACAAGGCTACTAGAAGCTATGCAGAGCGAGGAAGGAGAGGAAGGACTTGGGTAATAAAGAGCGGTTGACCAATGGAGGGCAGAGGAGGGGCGGAGGTGTGTCGGGCTGTTTCAGGGGCAGAGAGGAGGAGGATGCCAGGTATGTTGCTGGGATGCAAGGCATGGCGTTCAGTGATGGGCGGGGTCCGGGGCCAGCCCCGTGCGGGGCTGGTAGATAGAAGGTTGGGTGCGCACGCGCCCTGTAAGCCCTGCACGCGCGCGACCTGAAAGCTTATACTTGTAGCATTTTTTTTTAAAACAACTCTGAATGACATTTGTAATGCATTATAAAGTAACAAGCATTTTTTTTCCCTATAGCAACAATTTAAAAAGTCACATCCCGTTCATCTTCTGAAAGAGGCTCTGGCACACCCCCTTTTAAGCCCTGCCCTCTCTCTACCAGTGCATGAATTTCTTCCCCACAGAACTTTGCATCTTTGGTCCTTTTAGTGAACCCCGAAGTGGAATCTTCGAAGATTGATCAAAGGAAAACGAATCGATCGGCAACTTAGTTAATTACTTATTATTGTGCTTATTGTATTGATGCATATATTAAAGGGGAAAAAAATAAAATGTAAAAAAAACCTGGCATCTTGAACTGCTGATTTAATGGAGCAATATCCTACGTTTTTTTTTTTTTTAAATAAATCTGTTCTGTAGTATTAGATAATACTTACTACCTTTTTAATTGTTAAAATTCAACTCTTAATGCTTTTATTAATGAGTTTTAATATACTGAGCATCTTTTGATTTCTATAGCAGCCTTTAGTCCACCTCCCCAGCAGTGCAAGATCTTTGTAACACTTTCCTGCTTGGGATCATTTGTTGCCAATATTCCCAGCCGTTTGAGCTGTAAACTGAAACAATAGAAAATGTTACCTTAGTAATAGAAGAATACATTGTAGTTGCTGAGTTACACTGACTGACAGTGTCATATTTCCCATTAGGCCCGGGCCTAAGGCGGCAACATTTGGGGGAAAGCAAAAATGTATAACATATCATTTTTCCGCGCTCTCGGGCCTTTCAGACCTAATGGGAGGCACTTGCCTGTGTCTGCCGCCTCCTTTCTGCCACCCTGCTGCTCCTCTGGAATCCCGGCATCAAATGACGCTGCGGACGCCCCCAACGTGATGTCACATGGCATCTCGTTGCGACGTCAAATGACGTAATGACGTCGCATTTCCATGGCAACGCGCCGCCGTGTGACGTTACGTTGGTGACGTCACGGGGTCATCTGACGACGGGATTCGAAATTAGCAGGAGGGCAGCACCAAGGAGGCGGCAGACACAGGCAAGTGCCAAGGGGCGGCAAATTTGGGGCGCCACTGCTGACTGAATGATTGATTTGAAACTGAAAGGCAATCATTTAGTGAATCCTGGGAAGCAGGATTTTGGCTGATCAATCACTGGAGATTGATTGGCAGCTCAGGTAATTCGTTTTCAATAAAGGTAATCAAATGCTGCATATATGATAACACATTTTTTGTAACTTTTTTTTTTAAGCTGCATGGATTGCCTCTTTAAATTATTTAAATGTCCTGTCCAACCCCCTTGATGATGTAAATGACAGAATATGGTCATATAGTATTCCTCCTCATGACATAGATAACAATATAAACCCTTGGATTGTCATTGTGACTACCTAGGCCCTCTCAATGGGGTTCGAAAGACACATTGGCAATCAATGGTATGCTGTATTACAAAAAACAATACATGTATAATATTAAAATTAATTATTTACCCCCCTTCATTACCTTAGTGGCTAACAGCTGGGAATGAAGGGGTTAATCCCTCCCGCTCCTCCTCCCCCCCCAGGAGGCCTAACTACCAACCCAGGGGCCTCCATCACCCACCCCCTTACCACCAAGAGTACCTCCTCTCCCCCCCCCAAAAGTAATGGATAATAGTCCTATTATTAGCCAAACACTTTTGCCCATTCAAAAGCATAAAAACTATACATTAAAATAAATATACATTAAAAGAAATAATAACATAATAATAATCCTCCAACCACCGCTACCTGCCTACTGCCTGCCTCTTTGCAGGTCTACCGACTCCTGCTAGCTGTTCCCAGCAACTGGACTCCAGCCCTGCAGTTGCTGCCTGTGACAGTCTGCTTAATCATGGCTCTCTCAATTTATGGGAGTTCATTCGGCTGAAACATAAGATGACTATTAGTCATTCCTTCATGACCACCCCGCCCCCCCTCCAGTTTAGGAATCTAGACTTTAAACCTGGCTTAGTAAAATATAATAAAAGTAAAATCTAATTTTAGGTTCTGGTCTTCTGGATACATCGTGAGAGCTAGGGATCTTTTTAGCAAAGTTAAAACATTTGAATCCCTCTCTAGGTGTTTGGCCTCTGGAAAGGTGAATTCTTTTACTATAACCAGTTAAGAAACTTCTCCAAGTCTATTGATCCAGGCTTTTCCTTGTGTTTCTTTAAAAGTTTATGTATGTGTAACCCTTCTATGGTACCCCACCCGACATGAGATTGGGGGGTACACTCCTTCTGGTCACTCTGAGTGGTCTTGGTGCTGTGACCTACTGGTAAACAGGAGGGCTGAGTGCTCAGCGGTGTTGTGGGGAGAACCCAGGACAGGAGGTGTGGTGTGGGACAGGTTACCTTGTTCTCTCAGGGTGCACAGCGCCTCCAGCCAGTAGGGATCCCCTGGGGACTCCAGAGGAGAGACCCCCACTGACACTCCATTCTCCAGACACCAGGAACAGGGACACACACAGCAGTTTCTTTTCTGTGGATCTTTATTCAGGACAGCATACAGCAGAACATGATAGGCCTGATAGGCCTGATATGCTCTCTGGCCTTCTGCCCTTCTGCTCATAGCAGCTATATTCTCCTCCCTCCTCACCCAGGTGGGGCAGGAGGGAGAGAACTCTTCTTGGCTTCCTATCTCTCTCAGCTCACTCTGAAGACTAACTCACACTCACTAACTGACAATCTATATTTTAGGAAACATGTCTCAATTTGAATATCCTCAGGGAGTGTCTCTAACATTGAATCATTACAACTCAAAGCTGGATACCGATTGGCTCACACACATCAGGGGGTGTTCCACCTCATATCCACCCTTTGGATTAACATGCAAAACAGGCCAACTGAAGGAATTAACCTTTCCACTGCCTGTTCTAGCAGGACTGACAGAGGAAAGGCCCAGAATTAGCAATAGCTGCCAAAGGCCAGGCTATATACTCCCTCTGGTAAAACTCCAACCGTCCCGGCTTGGATTTACAGCAGGTACTGTATAACCTCTACCATACTGTGCAACACCTGTAAATTCACATAAGCTGAAATGCATTAACTCCTATACATTCCAACATAAACAGAACTGACATAACCACTGCATATACACAGAAACATGGCAATACAGTGACTGACTGAACAGAACATTTCTACTAACACAGCAATTATTAAAGCATTAATAGTAATGAGCAGGGTCAGGCTTCCTGACCATTCTACCAGTATCATCAGGTACCTTTACTGAATAGCACTTTCGTGTCCCATACTCAGAAATATATTCCACTCGGTCTATGTGAATATCTCTCCCAACCATCCATAGTTTTAATAACTGGGGAGCTCTATCCAAATCCACATAGGCTGGATCTTTTGCATAAGTCCCAAGGTGGGCAATTATGGCCTCTTTCACCCACTCTAAGCGGTGAATTTCCACAGTTCTCATCAATTTCTCAGGGAGATATGGGAACTGAAATCCCATCTTTCTGAACCTATGAACTATTACTCGGGCTGCTCTACTAAATTTCACTAAACTGCGGTCAGTAGCAGTACCCGGCAGCACCCAACATATAGGATCTTCCCACATAGGGGTTCCTTCTGCCTCCTCCCTGACAGAGACAATAAATTATCAGATTGCATTGAACTCATCTCCTCATCATCACAATCCCCCCAATGCACAGACCCTTCCAATTGCATATCAGGCATAACAGACATAACATCATATTGTCCATAGGGAGCCACAGGGCTTCCAGGTGAAGAGGGCCTGGGGGTCAAGGGTCGCACCTTGGGGCTGGTGATGGATGGGGAATGCGGCGCAGAAGGGGCAGATGACTCAAGGACTGGGGCCTCCGGTGACAAGGGGCCAGCACCAAAGTCTCTAGGGGGCATGTTCAGGGAACTCTCCCTGGGAGGAGCAATGGCACAGTCCTGGCTCACCCGGCCGGGCGACTCGGCGGCCATCTTAGCTCCCGGTGGTGGAGTATCAACAGTGGAGTCGAAACAGTCATCAGGGGTGGTGCCGGCCGGCACTTCTCCCGACAGTTGACTTTGGAGCAGCATGTCGTCGTAGTGGCGTTTAGCAGCTCTCATGTAGGTAAACGCACGAGCACAGGCCTCGCACATCTCCCGCTGACGCCGCAGATACATTTCCGCAGCTTTCTGGGTGCAATCCCAGCGGGGATCCGTAGACAGGAAACGCAGCTCACCGCCATGAGTAGCAGGGAAGATCCCAGCCGCATCGGGTACGTGGGAGGCATCGGCCGATACCTCGGTGGTGTCTGGAACAGCAGGCACTTCGACAGAGGGCGCCTCCCTCACGGAGCGGTTCACTGGAGCTGTAGCAGGATGCACCTCACAGTAAGCAGGTGGGGCGATCCTGCAGGGCTCTGACGGCAGAACACAGCGCTGCTGGCACAGGCGCAGAGGAGGATGACTCCGGAGGCGGAGCAGCACCAGGTATGTTGTGGAAGGCATTCACCCAGGCAGTTGGCCCAAGCAGAGAGCCTTCTTTCTGGCCTCCATGCCGGACGATAGGAAGGTCCATACTAGACCTGGATGAGGGGTACGTGGATACCACTTGTAGATCAGGGTAGAACAGTTCATACACCATGGCAATGTAATGGTGGGCAGCATCGTCGGCTGATACTTGAGCCAGTTGAGACAACTTGCGCACCAGGGTGTAGAGAGTGCGCAGCTCCTCAGTGCTCATGGTGAGATCAGGTTCTGCAGGGCCATTGAGCCTAGCCTGCAGATAGGGCACACGGCAAGCAGAGCAACTTTTCATGAGGTGAAGATAGCCGCCAGGATAATCGCATAAGGGGCAGACCCCAAGTAGTTGATTCTCAGGGGAGTCCCTAATGACTAGGACTCCTCCATTCAGTTCGTAGATTTGTCCACGATTATCCATGATTATAGATAGCAGCAGCAGTTCAGAGGCACTACTGCTGTCTCTGTAGTACACGTGCGTCTGGCTCCTCACTTCCTGCAGGATCCTTCATTCACACTCGGCTCCTCCCCCTGGTAAATAGGATAGTCCAATCCAGAACAAGCAAAGGGGGAGGGGTTTGAACAGTTCCTGCATTTTCTTGCAAGCTGAAGAGCAGCACAAGCTTGCAAAATGCAGAAATCCTTGCAGAACAGCACATGGCTTTCCTTTTGAGCACAAAGAGAGTTCATGCGGCCCCCAGTGAACTGAAGACGCCATTTTGAGAGCACAAAAATACATGGCATCCCTGTAGGAGCAGGAAACACCAGATGGAGATATAACATAGTCCAGTACAGTGTGCTCTCCGTTTGCATTCAGGAGCCACAAATACATTTCTGTCCCTGTAATCTTTGAGTGTCACGCACCCTGGGGTAGCATCAGGGAACGCCTCGCACAGGGACCGCAGTAACTCTTACTGCAGGGTGCACAGGGGCCTACAGACATTTCCCATGTAGTCCCTGTCCCCTCACCTCTCTCTTCATCGTGGTGTGCCGAAGGGTCATCATGCTTCCCTGGTGTTGCCTCAGGCCAGCCGCCCCAACTGTAGTGCTATTAAGGGACCGCCAGCTCCCTGGTGAAGCCTAAGGGACCTGCCTCCCTTTTCTTCATAGATGGGGTGCACAGGGGTCATAGGCGTAATCCCCAGAGTTCCCTGTCCCCCTCACTCTCCGCGGTGGGTACAGGAGGGTGGCCACTCTTCCCTGGGGATGCCTCAGGTCAGTCGCCCCTGCTGCAGTGCCATTAATAGGCATCCAGCTCCCTGGTGATGCCTCAGGAATCGGCCCCTATTTTCTTCTTGGTAAGTTGTTGGAGGCACAGAGGATCCTATGCAATCATAGAGCAGCCTCTGTTCCCTTGAAGTGCATGTAAAGACTTACGCTCCCTGGTGCATAGCCACCAGGAATGGTCCCACAGTAAGGTCTTCTTAATTAGGGTAACCCCCTCCTTGGGGAAGCTTCAAGAAGGTGTTCCCTCAGTGCAAAGTCTATGGCTTATGTTCTGTGCTGCATACAAAGTCTTTGAAACTGCTGCATGGTCCACTGTCTTTGAAAACCTGTCCCGTTGATAAAAACTGTCCTGTCCTGGGGAGCAGTCCTATCTCAGCAGCGCCTCCAAATGTAACCCTTCTATGGTACCCCACCCGACATGAGATTGGGGGGTACACTCCTTCTGGTCACTCTGAGTGGTCTTGGTGCTGTGACCTGCTGGTAAACAGGAGGGCTGAGTGCTCCGCGGTGTTGTGGGGAGAACCCAGGACAGGGACAGGAGGTGTGGTGTGGGACAGGTTACCTTGTTCTCTCAGGGTGCACAGTGCCTCCAGCCAGTAGGGATCCCCTGGGGTCTCCAGAGGAGAGATCCCCACTGACACTCCATTCTCCAGACACCAGGAACAGGGGGACACACAGCAGCTTCTTTTCTGTGGATATTTATTCAGGGCAGCATACACAGCATACAGCAGAACATGATAGGCCTGATATGCTCTCTGCCCTTCTGCTCATAGCAGCTAGATTCTCCTCCCTCCTCACCCAGGTAGGGCAGGACGGAGAGAACTCTTCTTGGCTTCCTATCTCTCTCAGGTCACAAGCCTGGAGCACGCCAACTGGAAAAGACCAATGAAAGAACTGAGTAAGTTTATTTCTTATTCTTAAGCACCCCAGGAGAACAGCCACTTTTTGTGCACTATTTATACATTTGAGGGGTCACTAGCAGGTTACTTAATCTACTGGGTCAACCCTCTGTATGTTGCCAGGCTGCTCCCATAATAGGGGAGAGTCAGTAGACTTATTTGCTGTTCATCATATGTGTTAACCCCTTATGGTCTGTTATCATGTTGCTGATTTAAATGGACTTCATATACCTGGAGTGAATCTCTGCAGCACAAGGAAATTTGAAGGGGCTCTACCCTTTCATGAGTGTTTCTCTCTGAAGACTAACTCACACTCACTAACTGACAATCTATATTTTAGGAAACATGTCTCAATTTGAATATCCTCAGGGAGTGTCTCTAACTTTGAATCAATACAACTCTAAGCTGGATACCGATTGGCTCACACACCTCAGGGGGGTGTTCCAACCCATATCCACCCTTTGGATTAACATGCTCAAAGGTTGCTTAGGCCCGCCCCTGAATATTGCAACATACTCAGACCTGAAATGCAAAACAGGCCAACTGTAGGAATTAACCTTTCCACTGCCTGTTCTAACAGGACTGACAGAGGATAGGCCCAGAATTAGCAATAGCTGCCAAAGGCCAGGCTATATGTGAAAGCAGTATATAATAAAGGTTGCTTATCTATTTTCTATATGGCTCACTGCTTGTGAATCCCATGATAAATGTAAATATATAAAACAATAGGAATCTGACCTAAACTGTAGTAATGACCCCAAAGACTGGGAGGATACTAAAAGCTCAATCTGCACTGTGGTCGAGGAAAAGGTATACCAGCAACTATTTAGATGATACCTTACACCAGTCAGATTGTCTGTTTACCCTGGGACCTCCTGCAGTACTTATACCCTAGAGGCTGTGGACAAACCACCACCTTCTACCATACGTAGTGATCTTGTTGTAAAATTGTCCTATTATGGAATAATATCCATAACCTGATTAACAAAATATCACATTAATCCTCAACATTGGACCCTTAACACTAATCAAAGATAAAATCTGGATCATCCAAGTGGAGAAACGTACCATTTTTATGAATGATTCATGGCAACCATGGATAGAATTTTTTTAATAAAGCATGAGCAGACTAGGATTTTGTTTTAATATGATTTTTATTAATGCAGGCTATCTGAGACAATTGTCTATTCAACGTTTCTGACCATGACATATCTTTAAAAACCTTTAAGGACATTGTTTTTCTTAAAGAACATGTAATGTTACTGTGAATTGTTCTTAAGGCTGAAACATAAACGTTCCCCTTGCACTTTGCCCATCCTTCTTGCTTTTTCTTCTATGTTCCTTAAAAAAAACATCCTGGAAACTTCAATAAACTTTTGAGTTAAAAAAATAAAACCAAACTGCCATTACACAGCAGACTCTTTCAGACAGTATAGGAAAGCTGATTGCCACTGGGTGGCAGACTTGACAGCCAAAATTATTTGTAAAACTTTCCTCGGGACCTTTCGGAAATGATCTGAAAGTCCTGACGCTGATCGCTATTCTCTTTCTTTTAAACTTGTCATTTTATTGACATTTTCAATATTAGCAGCAAATAATAATAAAAAGAAATAGGGGATCAGGAAGAGAGGGGGTGGACACAGAAATTAAACGGGATAGGACAGGGGAAGGGGGAGGTGACATCATAATTTACATTGAGAGCTTATATACAGTATCAGCAATCTAATCAAATTGCATTCTTCAAATTCATATTTAGCTTATGATATATATATATAATCCGAATGAACCCGGTTGTATCTCATCCTTTTGTAGTCTATACCATGGCTGTCCTCTTAATCTTTCTCTAATTTCTGGTTTCTGATTGCCCTTGTGTACTTAAGAATAGGAAATTGACTTCTTCTTTTTTTTTAATCCTATTTATCTTACCAAGGATCCCACGTCCTATTAAATCTAACAGTATGTTTGAGGAAAGCAGTGAGTTTCTCCATAGTCATCATTTCATTGATTCTCTGTATCACTACTCGTTGGGATGGGGCTAAATGACTCTTCCATGCTGCTGAGACTGCTCATCTAGCGGCTGCAGGTACAGTACGTGTGATATAAATCTTCAAATGTGGAGGTCTATATTTTCTATTGGCTTAGCTAGTAGGTACAGTCAGGGCCGCCAACAGAAATCATGGGGCCCAGGACAAATGAAAGGAGCAGAGCCCCCCTCAACCCCTGAGCCCATAGCGCACCCCCCCAGACCCATAGTGCAACTACCACGAAAAAATATCTTTTAGCGCGCAATTTTTACTTAACTGTTTTCTTATTGTGATAAAGAAAAAAACATTACAATGCAACCTGTTTATTTTTATATTTTCAACAAAAGACATATGACTGCCTGCATGTGTGGGTGACAGTGACTGGGTGGATGACAGTGACTGGGTGGATGACAGTGACTGGTTGGATGACAGTAGAATGACAGTTGGGTGAATGACGGTGGGTGAATGACGGTGGGTGAATGACGGTGGGTGAATGACAGTGGGTGAATGACAGTGGGTGAATGACGGTGGGTGAATGAATGACGGTTGAATGAATGACGGTGGGTGAATGAATGACGGTGGGTGAATGAATGACGGTTGAATGAATGACGGTTGAATGAATGACGGTGGGTGGGTGAATGAATGATGGTTGAATGAATGACGGTGAGTGGGTGGCTGAATGAATGACAGTGGGTGGGCTGGTGTGAGAATGAATGACAGTGGGTGGGCTGGTGTGTGAATAAATGACAGTGGTTGGGCTGGTGTGTGAATGAATGACAGTGGGTGGATGGGTGGGTGGGTTTTTGAATGAATGACAGTGGGTGGGTGAATGAATGACGGTGGGTAGATGGGTGGGTGAATGAATGACGGTGGGTGGGTGGGTGGATGGGTTGGATGGGTTTTGGGTTGATGAATGATAGTGGGTGGGTGGGTGGGTGGATGAATGACAGTGGGTGGGTGGGTGAATGAATGATGGTGGGTGGGTCAATGACAGTGGGTGAATGATGGTGGGTGGGTGAATGACGGTGGGTGGGTGAATGACGGTGGGTGAATGATGGTGGATGAATAACAGTGGGTGGGT
This sequence comes from Ascaphus truei, assembly GCF_040206685.1. NCBI lineage: Eukaryota > Metazoa > Chordata > Amphibia > Anura > Ascaphidae > Ascaphus > Ascaphus truei. The sequence continues at coordinate 351,057,887 of NC_134484.1, forward strand.
GACGGTGGGTGGGGTTGAATGGCGGTGGATTGGTGGGTGGATGAGTGGGGTTGAATGACGGTGGGTGGGGGAATGACGGTGGGTGGATGACAGTGACTGGGTGGGTGAATGGGTGGGTGGATGACAGTGACTGGGTGAGTGGGGGACAGTGACTGGGTGGGTGGGAGACAGTGCCTGGGTGGGAGACAGTGCCTGGGTGGGTGACAGTGCCTGGGTGGGTGACAGTGCCTGGGTGGGTGACAGTGCCTGGGTGGGTGACAGTGCCTGGGTGTGTGACAGTGCCTGGGTGGGTGACAGTGACTGGGTGGGTGACAGTCAGTGACTGGGTGACAGTGACAGTAGGTGACAGTGAAAGTGGGTGACAGTGACAGTGGGTGACAGTGACAGTGGGTGACAGTGGGGGATGGTGACATTGGGTGGGTGGGTGAGTGGGTGGGTGGGAGACAGTGACTGGGTGGGAGACAGTGACTGGGTGGGTGGATGACAGTGACTGGGTGGGAGACAGTGACTGGGTGGGAGACAGTGACTGGGTGGGTGACAGTGACTGGGTGGGTGACAGTGACTGGGTGGGTGACAGTGCCTGGGTGGGTGACAGTGCCTGGGTGGGTGACAGTGACTGGGTGGGTGACAGTGACTGGATGGGTGACAGTCAGTTACTGGGTGAGAGTGACAGTGGGTGACAGTGACAGTAGGTGACAGTGAAAGTGGGTGACAGTGACAGTGGGTTACAGTGGGTGACAGTGACAGTGGGTGATGGTGACAGTGGGTGGTTGGGAGATAGTGACTGGGTGGGAGACAGTGACTGGGTGGGTAGGAGACAGTGACTGGGTGGGAGACAGTGACTGGGTGGGAGACAGTGACTGGGTGGGTAGGAGACAGTGACTGGGTGGGAGACTGTGACTGGGTGGGAGACTGTGACTGGGTGGGAGACAGTGACTGGGTGGGAGACAGTGACTGGGTGGGTAGGAGACAGTGACAGTGACTGGGTGGGAGACAGTGACTGGGTGGGTGACAGTGGGTGAGACTGACAGTGGGTGAGACTGACAGTGGGTGAGACTGACAGTGGGTGAGACTGACAGTGGGTGAGAGTGACAGTGGGTGACAGTGACAGTGGGTGACAGTGACTGGGTGGGGTGACTTACCTAGACCGGATGGGTGCAGCTTGCCGCCAAACACTTCCCCCTTCTGCCCCCGATATCCCAGCGGCAGCTGCCCAGGACGGGAGGTGGGCTTGGGGGAGGGGGCGCGGGAGGTGGGCTCGGGGGGGGGGCACGGGAGGTGGGCTCAGGCAGAGCGTGGAAGCTGGCCACGGGAGGGAGGAGGGGGGAAGCAGGACGCAGGAGGAGCTGGTACTTCTGGTACTTCCCCCTCCATCCCATGTTGGGAGCGGTGGGGGGGAGCGGGCCCTGCGCATGCGCGTTGGAAGCGGGGGGATGGAGGTGAGCGGGCCCTGCTTGCGCTGCGCATGCGCATTGGGAGCGGGGGGGGGGGGGGGGTGAGCGGGCCCTGCTTGTCCTGCTCATGAACCGTGGGGAATCGCCGCCATTTTTTAAAACTTTTTTTTAACTTTTATTTAAATAACTGGCGCCCGGGGCCCGGGACGCCAGTGCCCTTTTTTCCCCCCTCTTGGCGGCCGTGGATACAGTATATTCGTAGGTATTGTGATCTTCACTGAATCTTTTATAAGTTTTTGGATCATAAGCCAAACTTTTTGTATTGTTGGTGTCTGGGAAAATGAGTTAAGTACCAATGAAATATAATTTTGTACATATTCTCCTTTGTCATCATACAGATTGATGTTTTTGACGCATTCTCCCAAATGTCTTCCCAATCTTCATTTGTTGTGCAGTAAGCACCGAAAAGCCGTTTTCGCCATTTTCTCGCCAATATTGCCTCTCCGATTCAATAAGCGCCGATAAGCTCCAAAAATCGGCATTTTTTTTTAGCCGAAAAAAACTTTTCGGCAGCCGGGTGCCGATAAGTAACTTTTCGGCAGCCGGGTGCCGATAAGTAACTTTTCGGCACTTATCGGCACTTTCTGAAACGCGCTCAATTCTACTAGCCCCGATCAGTTTTCGCTGCTGATCGGCACTCTAGAATAGAGATTTTTACGGCAATCCGGCCCGCCAACTGAAGTTGGCAACTTGGTGGGGGTGAAGCATCGGCAAGGTCAACACTTAGAAAAAATCAGGCCTTTTTCCTGCCTGGGATTGATGCCGGGGGTCTCCAGAGCTGATACCCATTAATACCAGCACCGGAGCCCCACGGCATGCATCCGAGGCAGGAAAAATGCATTTAAATCCCACTTCATTACTTTAGCGGCTAACCGCTAAGGCAATGAAGGGGTTAACCAGCCGTGCCAGGTTTATTGTGGGTAGCGTGGGTGGGTGAAGAGGGTATTTGGCCCTTGGTGGCTGTTTAGGGCTTGCGGGGGGGGATTGCGGGTGGAGTTAACCCCTTCATGACCTTAGCGGTTAATACCGCAAGCCCTAAACAACCGTTGGGGCTAATATCCACTTCACCCACCCCCGCTACCCACAATAAAAAAAATACACACACACAGCCCTACAATAAATAAATAAATATATATAAATAAATAAATATATATATATGCATGATGAAGCCACTGTACAAATGAATGGGTGAAGGGTGGGTATCGGGCCACGGTTGCTTAACCCCTTATTTACCTTTGCGGTTATTATCCAATAAGGTGATTAAGGGGTTAATTGATATCAGAATGTAATTGCAATGTATTGGCTATGTATTTTCTGGGCAACGGAGGACACTGAATTTGCTGTCGAGGGGGCTTCATATTGATGAGGTCAGTAGAACTTTATTTATTTTATTATGCTAGTTAATGTGTTTAATAATGGGCAAATAATCTATTATCCCTATCTGGATAATAGTTATTTTGCACATTATTGTACTGTATGTGTTTGGGGGGGGGGTATTAATGTTTTTTTTTTTTTTTTTTACATACAGGGTTGTTTCCTCAGGTCTGTGGGGGACCTCTGGAGACCACCTGAGATTTTCTCGGACTTCTCACGGGTAAACGGCTGCCGGGTCCACGGGGGACACCTGCGGGGAAGAACCGGTGGCCCCACATCTGTGGGGGCACTGCGGACCTGTAGGGACCACCCGAGGGCCCCCAGACCCCGTGGGAACCACCCGAGGCCCCTCAGACACCTGTGGGTCTCACCCGGGGCCCCCCAAGACAGCCACGGGCCTATCTGTGGAGACCCCATTGTGGCCCATGGTGACCCGCGGAGACCACCTGGTGGACCACGGTGCCTGGCGGGGACCACCAGTAGGCCTCCAGACCCTGTTTGAAACATGGTGCTGGGCTACTGTGAGGTCTACGGACACTCATCAGGGCCACCGGGGACTCCCGTGGGCCAGGGGCTTTAACCCTGTATGTAAAATAATAAATCATGTATTTATGGGGGGGTACAGGGGGTGGGTTATGTATTTAATAAATATAATGATGTTTATTGTGGGGTTGTGTATTGTTTTTATTGTGGGTACTGGGGGTGGGCGAAGGGGGTATTGGCCCAAGGGTATGTGGGTAGGCCTCCCCGCTGGGTATTGGGTGAGGGTGGTTAGGCCTCATAGGGTGGGTAGTGTGGGAGGGTATTTAGGCCTCCCGAGTGGTGGGTGAGGGTGGGTTAACCCCTTAATGACTGTAGCGGTTAATAACCACTATGGTGATTAAGGGGTTAGGGGACATTACATTGGGTGTTTTTATTCTTGTTTATGTTTTGCAGCATTGGAGGAGGGCATAGACGGTGATGAAGATGAGGATGGCCTTCATCGTGCCAGCCGGACATGGGTGAGTGCAATATATATTTACAGTATTTTTCATTGTGTATTTTAAATGGGCAAATTCACTATTATCCATATGTGGATAATAGTAATTTTGCACATTACTATACTGTATGTGTTAAGGGGGGTGTATTTATTGAAAAGTATTTGTGTTGTTAATTTTTTGGGGGGGCACAGAATTGGTACTGCAGGCCTGCTGGGAACACCCGAGGGCCACCGCCAGCCTATAGTATCGTTGCTGTGCAACCCAAAAATTTAATATATGTTATGGGGGTATAGGGGTTGTTGGGGGCACAGGGGGTGTATGTTGTTTATTGCAATGTTTATTGTGGGCAATTGTCCCCAATAAACATGCTATTATGCCTTAACCCCTTCATTGCCTTAGCGGATAGCCGCTATGGTAATGAAGCAGCATTAATGTATTGTAATAATATTGTGCGGGAGCAGGGGGTCCCCTGAGCTGAACCGCATTGATTTCTGGCTCAGGGACCCCCTGCTTCCTGAGATACAGGCCCCGGTATGGGGCATCGGTGCCAGTGTCGTCGCCATCTTTATAGCGGGCACGTCGCGTATGGGATGCTATAAAGATGGCGGCGACACTGGCACCCGATGACCCATACCGGGGCCTGTAACTCGGGAAGCAGGGGGTCCCTCATCCACAAATCAATGCGGTTCAGCTCAAGGGACCCCTGCTCACAGTACACTATTATTAAAAATACATTCATGCTGCTTCGTTACCATAGGACAGCGGTGCGCAAACTGGGAGACACGACCCCCAGGGGGGGCGCGAGACTGCCGGCGGGGGGGGCGCAGGGTTTACAGGGGCCCCGCGCGCTTCCCGAAGGCACTTAATTTAAGTGCCGGGGGAGCTGCAGGGCCTCTAAACCTTCACTTACCTAGGCTCCCGCGGCTTCCTTCCTACGTCGCCATGGCAGCGCGGCGTCAAAATGACGCCACGAGGTCATGTGACATCACGTTGTTATGGCAACATGACATCATGACGCCGGAGCGCAGGTAAGTGGGGGTTAGGTGGGTTAGGGGGGGCGCGGGAAAAAAGTTTGCGCCCCCTGCCATAGGAGACAGCCGCAAAGGTAAGGAATGATTGTTTATTGATATGTGTGTTTTACTCATAGTGTAGATGTGCAGAGGGTCTCCGGAGCTGAACCGCTTTGGTTTTAGGTCCGGGGACCCCCTACATCCCGAGATATAGGCCCCTTTATGGGGTGCCGGTATCCCTCTGCTTTGTTTACATTCCGCGGTCACGTGATCGGGACATTTAAATGCAGAGGGATACCGGTACCTCATAAGGGGCCTGTATGTCACGAAGCAGGGGATCCCCGGACCTGAAACCAATTCGGTTCAGCTCTGGAGACCCCCTGCACATGTACACTATGAATAAAAATTGATTTCAAATATTTTTGTGCTATGTGTGTAACAAGTTGCACATCAATGCCTAGCGGCTTTTGTGCTGTCTCTGACTGTATGTCCTTCAAAATGTGGTGGATCTTAGAAATAAAAATAGTTCATTTGTGTCATATGACCATTATGTCAGTGAGCCTGCGGCTTAATGAGACTGCACAGCATTCCCCTGCAGCGCTGGCTAGATTACAGACAAAATAAAAAAATAAAGGGGGATAGAAGCATTGCTCCAAAAACAGCACAGATTGCACCATTTTTATTCTGCGTGACTCTTAGTTAATGTATTAAGGAGCTTTGGTCTATATTTTGGTTATAGGAAGAGTTAGAAAAGGAGAGTCTGTACAGTATTATATTGAGATGTACCAAAAGTTACACCTATAACTGGTGCAATTGTCCTCTCACTTTGCTTGCAACAAATTCCACATTCATACTAGCCATGCCATGCTCATAATAGATTTTGTCATCCTACCTAAATAATGAAACATCTGTGCTGAGTCAATTACATTTTTGTTTTGATACTAAGCAACTTTATTCTGGGCCAACACTATTAGCAGTCTTTTTATGATTTATGCCAAATACAGTATAACTTGGCTGAAGATTTCTATTTTTTTGGCTGGGGGGAGATGCAGACCCCTCCCCCCCAAGTACAGGTGCTGAAATTTCATGTTAGCACAGGGGTCTCAACTCCAGTCCTCAAGACCCCCTCCCCTCCCCCCAACAAGTCAGGTTTTCATGATATCCCTGTTTCAGCAAAGGCTGAGCCTCTGAGCCACCTGTGCTGAAGCAGGGACTGATTGAGCCACCTGTGTGGGACTGATTGAGCCACCTGTGCTGAAGCAGAATATCCTGAAAACCTGCCCTGCTTGGGGGGCTTGAGGACGGGAGTTGAGCCCCCCTGGGTTAGTACATAGGTGCGGATCCAAGCGCAATTGAAAATAAGATTTCCCTGTGCTAATTTTGCGTGAAAAGAAGCAGTTTGCGATGCTTAATACATAGGCCCCGTAATGACATTTCTAACCGACACAAAGGGGCCCCCTTTGTGTCCCGGGTGCAAAGCTGGGACAAAACCAGTGCAACAGAACAGCACTACGTTCATGAAGGAAAAGAAATCCAATTGAGAGCAGCAGGATTATTATTTCCTTTCATACATCTGATGCAATTTTTGGCAAAGCAGAGAGCTCGGCAAATACACCCAAAAGTGCGCTGACTTCACAGGAGAGATAGGAGAACCAGTCCAAATCCGTCTCCCGGAATTTCACACGTTGTTTAGAACAAATCCGCCCCCACTACCACAACCAGTCAGCGGATTGGGTACTAAGAAATCCGCGCAGATTCATCAGAATCCGCCATCTGGTAGAATCCGGGTGGGTTTCTAAGAATCCGTACTCAGATTCCATATTGAATCTGAAATCAGCACTCAGGTTGTTAAAAAATTCTCTCTCTCTGTGAATTTAAAACCAATAAAAATTACAAGTTATATATATAAAAAAAAATCTCTCTCTCTCCCTCACCCTCTCTCTCCCTCTCTCCCTCTCTCCCTCTCTCCCTCTCTCCCTCTCTCCCTCTCTCCCTCTCTCCCTCTCTCCCTCTGTCCCTCTCTCCCTCTCTCCCTCTCTCCCTCTCTCCCTCTCTCCCTCTCTCCCTCTCTCCCTATCCCTCTCTCCTTTTTCCTTCAACAGTTCTTTATTTAAAGCTGCAGTTGTCCATTGGGAAATAATAAGTACAAAATACAGATTCGCACATCATTCACAAGTACATTTAAATTAAACAATATCTGTGGGTTTGCAATCCACCAGTAAATACTGACACAAGGACAATATAGAGCAAGAAATGGGTGGGTACCCAGCACTCAAATGAGAAAAATAAAGTAAATGACAAATATGTTATAAAGAGATTTTACTGTGATATTGCCACAATATGACCACACAATATGTATAGATAATCGCAAAGGTCAGCAATATACGTACAACTGGGAGAAACTGCAAATGGAGTGGGAGAACACAGGGTGGGGGAAGGGAAGGAAATAAATAAGTTAAAGACAAGGGAAAAGGGGGAGGGATCAAGAGAAATAAGGGGGGCAACATTTTGGGGCGGGATGCCCCTTCTTATGGCACGTTCCCCAAGATCACAGTGATCAAGGGTACTTCCCTTAAGTCCTATATGATGAAAATGTTAATTTCAGCTCCGGGAACCCCCTACTTTCCAAGGTACCTGTATGGGGTTCTCCTAATCACAGCTTTAAATTTCCTTCATCACGCGGGCCAATAGGACACCATGATATCATCCAATGTGGCTTCCTATTGGCCCATGAGACCAGGACATTTAAACGGAAGACAAATACTGGCACGCTATACGGAGGTAAGTCTCTCTGGAAGCAGAGGACCCTGGGGCTGAAATTTATGCGGTTCAGCTCCAGAAACCCCCTGCTGCAATTATATTTTGTTTTCAAACGCCGCGCTTGGACAGAGCCTTTAACTAGAATACACATATTTACTTAACGTAGCATGTTAAATATATATATACATATATATTTCTAATAAACTTAAGATAGAATGTTCATTATATGTTTACTCTAGTTAAATAACTACGTATCATAGTAACTATATATATATATCCCCACGGGTGTCCGGGAGTCCTCAGGTGGTCCCCGTGGGTGTACGGGGGTCCCCGAGTGGTTCCCACGGGTGTCCGGGGGTCCCCGCTGGCCTGCGGTACCAATCTTGTGCCTAAAAAAAACATATATGCATACATTCAAATAAATGCATCCCTCTCAATACATACAGTACAGTAATGGGCAAAATAACTATTATCCAAATATGGATAATAGCTCATTTGCCCATTATAAAAATCAAACATTAGCCAGCCAGCATAAATAAAGTAAATAAACCTTTCTACTTAACTCTGCCATTATGAGGGGCAACCTCGTCAGCATACTGCAAGTCTATGTCCTCCGTTGCCAGAAAGAATACAATAAAAAATACAATCGAATGGCCCCTAACCCCTTAATCTATAGTAATTAAGGGGTTAACCCCCGTCCCACCAACACCAACACTGGACCCACTACACACCCCGTACCTATTCATTGGCACAGTGGTATATCATACCATGGGTATGATAAGCCACTATAGCAGCCAATAGTCACCCTAATCAAAAAGCTTGAAGGCCAAAAATCCCAATAATAAAACATATACACAAGCACCCACGGGGACCACGGGACCACCTGGAGGCCCACGGACTCTCGCGGGGATCCCCACCGGCCTCTGGTGTCAATCTCTGGTGTCAATCCTATGCATAAAAAAATAAATAATGGTTTTATGTGGGGGCACGGGGGTGAGTTGGTTGTGTATTGGTGGTTATTACATATTGTAATGTTTATTGGGAGCAGAGTGGGTGAGTGAAGGGCCAAGTACCCGCTTCACTCACTCCCTCTGGCCCCTTTCTCCCTCTGCTGTTGTTCCTTCACCCCTTCATTGCCTTAGCGGTTAGCCGCTAAGGTAATGAAGTTGCCTGTAAAAGCATTTTTAATGCATGGGATTCATACCGGGCGTCTCCGATGCTGATATTAATGGGTATCAGCTCTGGAGACTCCTGGCATCAATCCGATGTCCCGTCTCGACGCTTCTCGGCAGCTTCTCACAACCTTCCTGTCAACTTTTCATGGCGGGACGGTTTTGAGAGGAAATCTCAATTCTAGAGCTGTGATTAGCCTTGATAAGCTAATCGGGGCTAATAGAATTGCACGAGTTTGAAAACCTGCTGATAATTGACTTATCGCCGCTAGTTTGGCATTTTTTTTTTCTCGGGAATTTTTTTTGCCGAAAAGGGCTTTTATCGATGACTTATCGGGGCTTACTGAATCTCTGTAGGCCTTTTTGGCGAAAAGGCCTCGATAAGTGCCCTTCGTGCATAGGCCCCTATATATGTGTATATATTATATATTATTTTTTCCTGTTTAATATAGTCAAAACAGATCATTGTTATACACGAGCTGCACGCCAGCATTGTTAAATATTCAGTGTTACAACTTTATCTCAAAGGTTTAATGAGCTAGTGTTAATTTAAAAATCCCAAACGGAAATGTGTGGTAAAAGCCAAAAGCAGCCTCCGAGTTTCCAGCGTGTTTCCAGCGTGCTAATTATTATACATGCTTTGCAATGCATTACAGGCCAAAGGGTTCATGGAAAAATGAATGAGGATCAGACAGGTCATATATTTATTTCCCCGTCATGGACAGCTGAACATGGGCAGGCCCCACTAAGCATGTGTGGGTCTCTCAGAACAAACACGCAGTCTTTTAATCAGGATTCACTTGGGACTTTCTGCATTCAGTTTCCTTGTAATTTTGAGGCCACGCCTGATTGCTGTACACTTTCCACTCTGAATGATATGATGCTGACATATCGGATGCTCTTCTCTGAAAATGTAAGTTGTGTGTATGGTTGCTGCCCTTGTTTAAAGGTGCAATCCTATGTCCCATAAATATAACAATCTAAGGGGCTTACTTAAACTAATTTACGGTAACTGTGCTAACATAGAAAATGTGGCTTCTTTTCTTTCTCTGGAGGCAGTGAATTACTGGTTGGATTTCTTAGGATCCTCTGAATGGGGAAGCGTTTGTCAATCAAATGTTTTTTTTTTTACCATGAGCCCACCTTATCAGAGAGCTAATAAAGATAAGGGGAAGTGAGAGGGGATGGGGCTTTGCTTGAGTAAACTCTTGTTGAACACACAGGGCATCAGTCAAAATGGAGTAACCTCAGGAAATTAAAGCCCCTACTAAATCTCCACTCGCCTGAGGAAGTGACGTCAGTCACGAAACGTGTAGGGTCAGAGGTCACGGCGCCTTGGAGAAGTACTGGCTGTGAGAACGTGTCAGTCAAGTGAAGCAGGAAGCAGCGTCATCGAGATATCGCGAGAGAGGCTGCTGTGCTTGCATGCAGGAGTGTGTGGATTTCCCTTATTCAGAGTCCATCTTGGAGAGTGCTCCGAAGTTAGAGGGACATATACCACACATCGGGGAGCCCGCGAGGACCCTTACTGCTGCCGGCGTCTGCCCCACTTGGTTATACACGCTTGTTTATTCCAGTCCTGCTGTAAGTAGGGGTTTGGGTTTTAACCCCTTGATATCCCGCTGCAGCAGGCTCCGTTTGTTTTATTAAATAGTTATTTTATTTTCAGCTTGTTTGTCTATTGTATGTTTTTTGTTAAATGTTTCATGTTGTTTGTCCATTTTAACATTACGTATTACACTATTATTTTCCTTTGTTTCTGTCCCTATGTCACGGACCCCCGGATTGGAGATCTTCCAGTGATTGGACCATTTGGATTTTCTCCCCCTCCATCTGTTTGGACTCTATTAGGGGCTTTGGACTCTTTTGGGCGCTGGTCTGTATATGTTCTTTGTGTTTTCTCTGGTGTTGTTCTGCTAGTGTTCCTGGCTGCCCTGTACACATTGTGTATTGTTACATGTTTCATTTAGATTTCATATTGTTAGTATTTTTAATTTAAGGATTTATAGCGCCTAAGCACTTTCTTTTGTGTTATTAGTATAGACTAGTACTAAATATTGCTGAACACATTTAATTGTCAAACACCTGCTGATGAATAATGCGTTTAAAGTGAATTAAGTGTAACTACAGTAGTTAACCGATACAAACAGCCATGACAAATTCTAACCCTGAAACACCTATGATCCTTATTCATTGTGCAATGAAGTCACCTTCCCCTAGCTGGAGAACATTTTGGTCCTATTCCTTTGAAAGGAGCTAAACACTTCTTCTTCAGAATTGACAGCTTCACAAAAGCCGAAATGTTATTGTCTTGTGAAGCAGGAAAATGTTACAGTATCTAGTGGCACAAAATGACAGTATTGGGTTTCAAGCTACAAATTCTCCTACGCAACAGGTTGTTAATCGCAAGGATACATCCTTAAGGAAGTTACATGATTAACCCATTAGGTGCCACAGCCCCTTTTTGCAAAGCAGGGTCATGTGACCGCGTCGTCCTTTAACCCAGAAACGGAACAGGAGGACTCCTCCTCTTCCATTTCCCTACAGTGCAGATGGCGTCCCACTCTCAACGAGATCTCCCCTAACGTAGACAGTATATCATGGAGCCCCTCTAGTGCCAGACCCCATGATGTAGTAGCCACATCTTGCGGCACCCAAAGGGTTAAATAATAAATCTCGCACAATTATTCTTAGAGTGTTCTCAGAATCCTTATCCTGCACCTTAATCTCCCACCAAACACCCAGGACTCCCAGTGGTTCAAGGACTCCTTTGCCTTCTACAACAGAAATGATGAAGTGGACAACCTGGAACAAAAAATGTCAAGGGTCTGGTTATACACTGACACATTTTCTGTGCCAGCATAAAGCATTTTTTTTCCACTGAATAAAACTGCTATACAATATATAAAGTATTTTATGGGTACCAATATATATGCTATTATTACAATTCTCATCATAACATACATGCATGGTTATATGTACTGTGGTCTGTATGATAATTAGCCTTTTAAGTAATTGAAATATATAACAAAATATAACTACTGATTTAAGTACTGACATTGTTTACATTCGTATAAAACCTGTCCAGAGTCTCTAATATACTTTAAAAATGTAGTCACACTTAGCAACATATGAGATTGTCATTAAAATGAAACCACTGCCATATATAACACCACCACATTCTGCAGTTGTTTCACAATGTCAGACCTTTTTAATAGATTTGTAAATTTAGGACTGAAATCTAACAGCAGAAAGCACAATATGAAATATCACACAGACTACAATACAGGAATCTTTTATTAGAAAAGAGCTGCAAGATTTCAGAAGTTGCTGAATACTGAGCAACAAAGCAGTTCTTAGAAAATCACCATCGTTACCATTTTTAACTTTTCACAAGAAATATTTTTACATTATTTCTCCAGACTCCGATTAGATAAACCTCACTGAAATATGTAATCCGATTAAACAGGGAGAATATAGGCACTCACTATAGTACAAAAAATAGTAGAGAAAATACAACTTTAAAAGGCCATATTGTATATGTAGGCTAGCCTCCAGCTGCTACTTATATCCTGGGCCCTGCCAGTGTAAGTCCTGTTAGGTGCAGGCAGTGGATGGGTTAATACCTTCAGAAAGGCCTTGTGTGTTATTGCAGCCTTGGATACATTTGATGTATCCAAGGGCAGGCCTAGCAACAGCCAGAAAGCGTCAGCCTAAGGGTTGGATACTGATTGGGTCCCATGCTAGATGTGATGGCCTGTCAGTATTCAGACCTGCTCTGTTATAGGGCAGGGTTACAAGCACAACCCAAGGGTATAAATATTGGCACTTTCCCAAAAGTGGGTGTGTCTCTTTCCTTCCCCTGTGAAGTGAGAACCAGCTATCCTGATGTCTCATTAGGAGGTCTCAGGAGGAGCACCATGCAGAAGGCCTGGTATGGGCCTCAAGCCCTATCAGTAATACCTTCACTAGGGGAAGCAAGGAAAGTGATGTACCTGCTGTAAGATCCTGAAAATGCAATAAATGATAATGAACAGAGAACAGAAACCTAGCTTGGGCACTCAAAACATCTAGTGGGTGGTGAGTGAAGGAATTAAAATATGATTTTAATATTACCACTTAAAATATTGGGGATTAAAACGAGTATTAAATGCATAGATCCTAACATATGAACCCGCAATGCAAAGTTCTGGATCAAAAATATGTGAATATCCAATATACTCTAATGGTTATTTGGCAATCCAAGTCCAAATGGCTACGATAAACCACTTGTGAGAGTAACCAGAGGTGAGAAGCTCCACTGTAGTGGTGTGTATCAGTACAGAACCCTGTGTTCACAATAAAGCAACTATCACCTAAACAGATCCTAGCCAGGTCTGCCAAACTCTTGCCTTGAAAAAGCGTGGTTACGCGAAACGCGCGCGTCGGCAACACGGGTGCACGCGCACGACTCACATGCCTACTCACGAGTCAGCTGGCTGCACTATCCACCGGCATCTGCAGCGTGCAAACTAAATAAGTGGCTGCAATGACTGGATTGTCTTAAGGAGCAGCCTTAATCAAAGGTTTTTACTCTATCTGTATACACTCTCTAAGTAGGGTGCACATTAAGTGTACCTATACTATGTTTGCATATTGGTTACCCTCCCACTAGCATTGACCCTTTATTGACCAGCCCTGATTAACAGAGCTGGTGTCGGGTCATTACTGTTTACCCTTCAGCTATTACTTACCCAACGAGGTTTGTACTGTGTACACTACCGACACACTTTATTGAAGTGTGGTCGGTACCGCAAGCCGGGAAATCTCCCGGCTTGCTAGTGGCCGCCCCTCGGCGTGCCACGCGTCATAGACGCGCGGTCACGCGTCATCGGGAGCGTGCGCCCCCTGCACGCGTGTCCAGGGGCTCCCCGAGGGAGCCCTGGTGTCCCGCGATCGCGGGACAGCGGCAGGGGGTTCCGGGGGACCCGGCGGACCCGGCAGCGGTAGGGAGAGCGCCCCGATCGGAGGGCGCTCTTCCGCTGCTTCGGCGCGCGCCCGTCACACTCGGGCGCGCGCCAGGCTACTGCTGCGGCACAGAACGGGCAAATGCTCGAATAAACTGTGCCGCAGCAGTATATTCTCTGCATACATATAGGGTTACTTATGGTGGGGGGCCTGATTCCTATGAAACAGCACCTGTTTTTCTGCTAGTGTACCTAAGTGTGTGCCTTTCAGTCAGATACACTTGCCATATATATGGCTGTGGGACTATATTTATCCCCGCACATCTAGCTCCACTACATTTGGGATCTATTATTCACCCAGGTGTACTGAGCTACAATTATATACCCTGTCTTGGCTATTTATACCACACAGCAACGTGTATTTTTACCACCATTAGCTCTATCATCTGTGGTATATACCAACCGTGCCTCCTGTGTCATTTTGACATTAACATTGTGTTTGGAGTTTGGCAGACCTGGCTAGGATCTGTTTAGGTGATTGTTGCTTTATTGTGAACACAGGGTTCTGTACTGATACACACCACTACAGTGGAGCTTCTCACCTCTGGTTACCCTCACAAGTGGTTTACCGTAGCCATTTGGACTTGGATTGCCAAATAACCATTAGAGTATATTGGCTATTCACATATTTTTGATCCAGAACTTTGCATTGCAGGTTCATATGTTAGGATCTATGCGTTTAATACTCGTATTAATCGCCAATATTTTAAGTGGTAATATTAAAATCATGTTTTAATTCCTTCACTCACCACCCACTAGATGTTTTGAGTGCCCAATCTAGGTTTCTGTTCTCTGTTCATTATTACATATCCACCTAGGGTGCACCTACATCCACTCCACTTGACAGCTGTGGGGGTTCCCCTATAGTTTCTGCATGCAATAAATGCCATGGAAATATCTATCAGGGTGATTCACTGTCATGGGCTAAAGAAAGGTGTCCTTCTGGACCATCCTTCTATCTAGAGGATCCATGCTGACTGGAGGCACTGCAACCACGAATACAGTACCCTGTAAACCCTGTCCTGTTCTCCCCACACCCACGCGGAGCCCTCAGCCCTCCTGTTGCCTCACAGGTACGCACCACACCGCAGTAAATATGGAGTAGCAGACCACATCTCACTTAGGGCCTCATGCAGTAAGCGTCGATTAAGTGAAATTGGCAAGTTTACCGATTAGTCATGTTAATGGCGATTTTTCCTCTCCGTATGCAGTAAGTGCCGAATACATTCAAAATGAACCCGAAAACAAATCCGCCCACTCTCACGATGATTATCCGATCACACACAGGTGTATCGGCGTGCGTGGCGGGGTGCTGATAGGTTGCCCAATCACAAATCTTGCTGAATCAGGCGAAACAAGCATGTATTGGATTGCGCGCCATATTTAAAGGCAACGTGTACTGCTAATCATTCTCTGTGTTGTTGGGAGTGAGAGAGAGAGAGAGAGACGCATAGAGCTGGCTGATTGAACATTTGCATATTGACGGAGAGACTTGTTGTGTATTGGGTGAGCTTTGTCCATTGTTGTTTTGTTTACATCTTTGTCTTGTTTTATATGTGGAAGTGTTTCGTGTGATTGGCTGTACATTTATTGTCTGTTTTTTGTGAGTGCTGGAAGTATGCCCGCAAAGCGTGGGAAGAGTGATGCTGGTGGGAGTGGGAGTGCTACTCGTGCGAGTACGCGTCGGAGTGAACGTACTGTTCAGGGGAGTGATGTTGCTGGGAGTGCGAGTGGTGTTGCTGGGAGTGGGAGTGCTGGTGCTGTGAGTTGTGTTGCTGGGAGTGTGAGTGGTGTTGCTGGGAGTGGGAGTGCTGTTGCTGTGAGTGGGAGTGTTGTTGCTGGGAGTGGGAGTGCTGTTGCTGGGAGTGGGAGTGCTGTTGCTGGGAGTGGGAGTGCTGTTGCTAGGAGTGGGAGTGCTGGTGCTAGGAGTGGGAGTGCTGGTGCTAGGAGTGCTGGTGCTGTGAGTGCTGCTGGTGGCGCAGTTGCTGATGGGGTGGATGGTGGTGGCGTGCTTGCTGGTGGGCAGCTTTTGGAGGCTCTTCCATTGGAAGAAGGAGAGTCCAGTCAGCACCAGCCAAGCTCTGACCCTAAACCTGCTCGGAAGAAACGTGTGGAGAAGCCACGTAATCCTCGCTTCAATGACCAGGAAAATACAGCTCTTGTCACTGGCATTCTGGAGCACTATGACAGTATATATGGACATTTACTAGGTAAGTGTACCTTTACATTTATTATTCAAATACATGTGATCCTAGGTCATCTGAGTTTTGTTCATATGCAAATATGGGTTCAGAATATCTTTCTATGTTAATTAGTCTGGAAACACAGCTTTTTATCATGCCTTACAAGGACAACTAAACACAGGCGGTCAATTTGCCATAACTGCATACAATATGAATGCAACCTTGCTTACATGTATAGGTTTAGTAGTGAATGCTCATGTGCTTCACATATTACACATAAAACAGCATGTTTGCTATCTCTTGGAACAGCTAGCAGTGTAGGAAACTGGTGCTTCTATTATTAATCATTTACCTCATATATTTTATATGTTTTTCAAGGGCGGACAAGTTCAGCAAGCAGAAAAGAAATGTGGGACACAATAGTCATTGGTGTCAATGCGTGTGGGAATCATGTGAGGGACAAGCGGAATTGTCACGAGATTTGATGATATTAGGTCCAAATTGAAAAAGAAAATACAACACCAACGCGTGCATGCTACTGGCACTGGAGGTGGGCCGACACCACAACGTCTCATATTAAGTCCATTGGAGGAGCTGCTTCGGGCAAAATTACTTCCCGTCGTCGTGGAAGGCTTACCTGGTGACCGTGATATAGGAATTTACCCCTCACAATTTCCACCAGGTGAGAAATATTACTGTACTAGGCGTGTCGTTGCTTACAGTTATTTTGCATAGTTACACTGCTTTTTATACTGTCTTCACAATATAAGCATACCTGCATCTATATATGTATATGTCTGATTCTGTATATATATATATCTCAAAATAGACATATATGTTGTAGTCCTACTAAAAGCAGTAACTAATATAGCACGTGCCATTGCGTGCTCATTTACATGTGAATTCCCAAAATGCATTGCTGCAGTGGAAGCAATTGATGGTGGGCGAAGATGGGGAACAACAGGGTAGTACACATGTGTAACACATGTTAATGAGAAATTATTACTAGCTACAGGTACAGAACAGAAATATGTATAATATTATTGTGTATTTTATTTATTTTACTCCGACAAACATGACATTACTGCCTATTTTAAGCATGCATCAAATATATTGCATGCAACTGCCTACAAACATCACTTGCACTAACACATCTATAGTTGTTTATGAAAAGGTCCATTTTTGCTTTAACTCATATACAGACAGCATAATGAGGCACACGTATCATATGTTATGTCATTGTTTTCATAACTTTAAAACTGCACACGACTATTTAGCTCATCTACCATTGTGTTAAAGCAGCTGCAATTAATATCTCATCACAGCATGCACTTCAACAGAGGGGGTGGGGTTCAGCACACACACAAATTACAGGCTCATTTTAGGGTCAACTTAGTTCACACCATTTTCACCTGTTTCAAGTAATTGAAAGGTGTGGCTGATTAGGCTTTTTGGGGAAGGGAATACCGTTCTTACAACCTGACTAGCACAACTGAAGTTAATCACACTCATTTGAAAGCTTCACTTTAGCTACTAAATGCCCCAACAACTCATTACTTATCAAAGCGTACGTCACACATTAGTTCACTCATATCTATAGTTGAACTACTACTATTATCAACGACACATTATCACACACTGCATGTGTTGTCTTGTTTAGTCACAGCCACATTCATGTGTGCCACATCTTATATTAATGTACCACACATATCCTCTACCAAAAACAACACTTTTTGCAATATGACCACCTTCATGATAACCATTGTGAATGGTCATCTCATGATAGTTATGTACATTATGATACTGATATCACTACACAACATATGATTTTTATGTACAAATTTTATGTATTTATCCTCACGCATTACTGCAGGAACATAGTATGTTTTATGTTAGGGAACTCAAAAGTTCTAAGTACACAGGCATGTACATTGTTATTACAACTATTTATGTTCACTTTCACACACACATTTTGGGTTAAGGAAATGATGCTGTTAGGTACTCATAAATACAGAACATACAATAACTGTTTGTTCAATATTTACACATGTAAATGTAAAACTTATGTTATTGTTATATATAGTTGCCCCTGAAGGACATGTGTCACCTGAGACTGAACAAGTGTCTTCACCTGGGTCAGTCAGCTCAACACACCTAGAAGGTGAGTGTATCAGTTGGTGGCCATATAATATGTGCTCTTCTATATGTTATGTTGTCATGTTCATTATTTGTTTTGCACATCTTCTTTAAATAGGATTACTTAGTGTCAGTGAAAATGAAGTGTAAGGCAACTTGTATTGTGTTAGTGATGTTAACTATCATGTAGGAGTTGTGAGTTTACAGCAAGTTTTCATTCACTCATATTTCATACTGAGTCCAAACATTATTCTTAAGTCAAGGTAGTTTTTAATGTGAGGTTATAAAACGTATGGAAACATGTTAGTTGTTACTTATGACACAGTACAATTACATAGTAACACAGCAGAGATTAACATGCCATTTAATAATGTGTACATTTATTTGTAGAACATGATGAAGAGGATTTTGATGATGATGATGATGATGATGATGATGATGATGATGATGATGCCGCCGCCGCCGCCATAGACACACAAATACAAGCAAGTGACCATGAAGAGGTTCCAATTGAAACTGTTTTACCGCCAAAACGTCCAGCAAATACCACATATGATGCAATTGTAGCTTCTGAGGGAAAAATTGTGGAAGCAGAAAATCGTCGCCATTCTGACCTGATGACAGTGCTGGAAAGGATGATTGCACTGCAGGAAGAAACAGTTTCACAATTGGCACATCTCCACAGAGTCTTCATTGAAGTGCCTAAACAGTTGCAAAAAATCAACACCTCATTCGAAGCATTAGTTGTTCAGCAAACACAAGCTAATTACTGGAGAATGACTAATGTACCACAATTCAACACCTCACAGCCAGGATCTGTTCATGCAGGTCAGTTTTCACCACATTCATCTGATATTCATTCACCAGGCCCAAATGTTACCGGTCAAGTAGCAGACATTGCTGTGCAGGTTCCTGATGACATCCTACCGCTGCCATCTGTACAAATTCAGCAGCAGACACCTACAAAGGAGGCGACAAAAACAAAACAAGACACACATGAAACAGACCAACCATCACTTGTGCAGTGTCTACCAACTTGCTCACATGTGTCAGTGGGCACAAGCCCTGTCCGTGAACAGTCACTACCCAAAAGCCCTGTAGGTGAATCGCTGCCCAAAAGCCCTGTAGGTGAATCGCTGCCCAAAAGCCCTGTAGGTGAATCACTGCCCAAAAGCCCTGTAGGTGAATCACTGCCCAAAAGCCCTGTAGGTGAATCGCTGCCCAAAAGCCCTGTAGGTGAATCGCTGCCCAAAAGCCCTGTAGGTGAATCACTGCCCAAAAGCCCTGTAGGTGAATCGCTGCCCAAAAGCCCTGTAGGTGAATCGCTGCCCAAAAGCCCTGTAGGTGAATCACTGCCCAAAAGCCCTGTAGGTGAGTCACTGGCCACAAGCCCTGTAGGTGAGTCACTGGCCACAAGCCCCGTAGGTGAACAGTCACTGCCCAAAAGCCCTGTAGGTGAGTCACTGGCCACAAGCCCTGCCCGTGAAGTGCCAGAGGCCACTCAAAGTGGCTCTGTTGTGCCTAAAGTTGGTGGCAAAAGAAAAAGGAAAATTCAAGAGACAACAAGCAGGCCTGTTACTCGCTCGCAAAAGGAACAAAAAAAATAAATGTTATAATTCACAAAATATGTCTTTGGCCTTGTTTTGTTGACTTCAGATTATCTAATTACTATTGTATGTATGCTGAAGACTGTGTTGTTTCCAAACTTTCAAGTATGTTCTTGTACACGTGAAGTTTTGGAAATGTTAACACTCCTAATTAATGAATAGTGTTATAAATATTTATGTTTTAATCGTCTGTTCAGTAATGGTCCACCAGGAGCCAGTTGCTAAGTTTAGAGAAGCTGCCATTGACTTTGCAGCAAAACATTGCATTTGGGTGTGTTAATTGATGTAATCATTGCATGTGCATATTATTTTCATGCAATTATAAAAGCACCTATTTAACTGCAAACATCTTTCTTGTACGTGTACAGCAGGATTTTGTGTTAAATATTACTTACCTTTGGTGGCCATTGTAATGTTGTCCTTTAATCATTTATGTGTTCTTGTTTCAAGAACATCTCTGAATTGATACTAATATATATGTAGTATGTATTGATATATGCACACACACACACACACAGACACACGCTGTGTGTGTGTGTGTGTGTGTGTGTGTGTGTGTATATAGTACTATCTAAACTGGTATAGATGTATTTACAAAAAACATACACTTCATGCTTCCTTGTGAAAACACACTATTTTAATAATACAGGCCTAATGTTTGACAACTATACTAAGTGTGAGCCTCTAACATTATTGGGTGCAAACAAATGTTTATTACTTAATTCACTCATGTTTATCACCATTTAAATAGGTTTCATACAAGGCCTACTTACTGCCATCAATATGTTGTGTGTACTCCTGCAATATAAAAAAAAAAAAGATACATTATATATATATATATATATATATATATATATATATATATACACATATACATATACATATATACACACACACACACACACACACACACACTATACATATAGTACAATATACACTTTATATATATATATATATTTTTATGAGAGAGATATATTTATATATATATAGATACACACGTATTTAAACTCATGCAGACAGGTAGTTAACCAGAATTTCAAATACACACAGAAATGTATGTGGGAAAAAAACATTTCATTTTGCAGGTGTGTGTATTTACTGATATGGCTGTCTAAGCACTATTTTCACACAGTGCTCTTTGTTATTTTTCTAGAAAACTCAATGTTACTGAAATAAGTGTAGGAATGTTTTCACAAACGAGATAAAAAAATGATACATGTTTTTCCCACATTCGCCTATCACTAACCACAAAACTTAAACCAATTAAAAGGACACATCCAATTGGCGTTTGAAATAAGGAGTAAAAGTAGTTACTTTTGTTGACCTTGAAAACGAAACACAGGAATTTGTTAGCCATTGAGCAGAATCATTTTGATGAGCAAAGAAGACAGAACTGCACACATCTTTTGTGCTACTCTGACATGGCTGATGAATTCGTTAACAATATGAATCCCCTCTTAGGTTATAAGTACATGGTTTCAGAAGCAATTTTAAACAGTCGCGAACACAAAGCAAGCACACGCCAAATCTATGATTTGATTCGAGCTAAATATCCTTATTACCAAGACCGTAGGCATGCGCGGAATTTTAATTCCTCAATAAGATTCACTTTATCAACTAATGACTTTTTTGAACGTGTGCAGGATAAGCTAGAACACACCTATGGTTTCTGGAAGATTGCAAAGGAAAAGCATTTTACCCTGAAAGAGGGCACATATATTGTTGTGAAAGGCATATTTATTCCTAATGCCAATAGCAATGGATCCGCTACTACTGTTCCGTGTGAATCGATACCTGCTGCAATATCTGCACCCTCCATTCCTGAAACCCACATTGTACAACAACAAAAGTACTATGATTATGTACCAAGCCTTTCAGCTGAAAATGCATTGGAATGGGAACCAGAAGAAATGAACCTACCTCCCGACCAATTGTTTGAAGAAAGCAGTGGCGATTCCTATGAGCGCTTCATGGAGGAGATGTGTGTCATACTGGATTCAGCGGGTGGGTCAAGCGTGGATGAAAATGCCTTGCATTTCTGGAGCGACCAGTTGCAGCCAGACGAACAGTTAATTCTAGAAGAATGGTAAATATAACAACCGTTATGCGTTGACTGTGCGTTTAAATGTTTTTTTTGTTTTTTTTTTTGTAACCACCATTTTCCCTTTCAATGCGTGGATACAGCGTAACATTGCAGACTGCATAACATGTAGTGATCACAAAGAAATTGTTGCCGAATACAATATAGTATAACCTGAAAGAGTAGTACACATTGCTGACGGAATAAATATACGTACTTTCCTATCCCTTTAACCATATTAGCAACATTTTAACATAACTCTAACACATACCTGTTTTGTTATCATGCAACATTTAAAAGCGGGTCCACCACGTATGACGTGGGACCCTTGTCATGGCCCAAGGCGTCCTTAAAAAGGATTACGGATGTAAGTCCCGCCCCCAAGCGACGTGCGCGCCTCAAAGCCTATTGGCTTTCATGTTTTGTTATAGTAACGGTAACTGCAGTGTGTCATGTGTGCGGCTCAGTGTTTGTAGGCGTCAACTGGGCGTTAGCTGAATGTTAATTGAGTGGGAGGAGTGTTAGCGTGCGTTTCACGCTGGTTTAACATGACGTCACACGTATTGCATTTGCGCATTGTGTTATCGGCCGTCCTTTCTGTCCAAACACGTCTGTTTAAAAAGAATACAGATGTACTCGTTTAGAACGAATGTAGTTTCGTATTCATTGTATTTGAAATAAAGATTTTATGTTTAATGGTATTTTCAAGATGTATTGAACGCACAACGTACGCTTTGTTTTGCGCATGCGCTAACAGTTAGTGCAGCCAAGCGTGAAGTGCGTGCGCACACTAAGATGTGCGCGCACATTTTTCAGTATACAGGCAACGTTCACATCATATACATAGTTATGCCTGCTACAAATTTAAAGAAACATTACATACTGATGTACACTTGTACTTCTAACATATAAGTGAGTGACGTGTGTATGTACACAATCATATAGAGCTGTGTAATGCGTTGTCACGGATACATATATAGTAAGGTGCCATATTTGACCATCATGTGTTTGCTGTATTTCAGAGATGTCGGGGAAGATACAATCGGATCAATGTATGATTTCAGAAGAGTCTACCTTTATATGAGATGATTGTGAGGAGGAGCCACCGACTACTATACTACATATGGAACTAATTTTATATTGCTTGCAGCGCTTATTAACAAACAATTAAAAATGTGATACCCTTATGCCTATATTGCATAAGCACTTAATTAACATAATGATGTTGCAAAATAGTGCCTCATGAATTTTTATTGAGTGTTCTTTAATGACTACTATCATTTTATGGCATGGTGTGTTTTATATATAACAACCATTCCCACTCTGCTAACACATTTGTGAATTATATTGTGTAATGGAACGTATGACTGTCGAAACTATGTAACAATAATAATAATAATAATAATAATAATTATAATATGAGCATGTTCATGTATAGCGCTGCTAGTTGTACACAGCGCTTTACAGACACATTTTTCAGGCTGAGGTCCCTGGCCCGTGGAACTTACAATTTATTTTTTGCCGCCTGAGGCACAGGGAGATAAAGTGACTTGCCCAAGGTCACAAGGAGCCGACACCGGGAATTGAACCAGACTCCCCTGCTTCAAACTCTCAGTGCCAGTGTGTGTCTTTACTCACTGAGCCACTCCTTCTCCCAATGTAAAGGACACTTACAACCAACTAGCCATTTATTGTTAAAAATCTCTTGTTACATGGGTATGTTGATAAAATGGTTTGGGACTGTAGCAAATAATGTTATTGGCCAGATGTTGTGGTCCCCTACAATGCATGATGTTCTGATTATGACATCAACATCATGTAATGAAGTACGTTTCTGTGTATATTTCATTAACCTAACTAACTATAGTTTACTGTGTTTATTAAACGTTCTAAAAATACATAGTATAGTCAATATGATGATATAAGCTACCATAATAAAGCTGGTGTTATCATTTGTCGGTGTTATACATGGATCCTACACAAATTGATACAGACACAAACAGTTGTGTTACAAAGTGTGTCTATGCTAATGTGCACGTGATTGACGTTACAATTGTGAGAATACTTGATAATTAACATCATGATAATGATGAAGTGACGTGATTTATATTCCAAAAATATTACCAACATTGTCATATTGGTAAATTATAAATGCTAAATGACAGTAACATTAGCGACAAATTTGTCTTCTCTGTTAACAGTTTAACACTTGGTACATGTAGGACACATCCACACACGTGTGACTTATACATACACATGTCACAAATTTAAATTAATGTTGACTATTAATTCCTAGCATTACAAAACACCAACATTGCTAAATATAAGATGTAGTACGCATTGTTGTGATTACAGGCATTCATGCATGGAGTGTTATGATCAGTCAATTTCATCCGTGATGAATGATCTCCCGTAAGTAAACAAATAAGTACAGTTATCCCCTTTTCTCCAAACACCTCTATATTACATTAATGGAATTTATAAGGAAACATACATAAAATGTGATGAAATGGGAGTAATCATTTTCTAATACAATGCACATGAAAGCTCAAGAGTAGCTAAATGCATATACATGATACAGAAAGTACATATATGTAACATTTGTGTTTAAACCAATATGTTGGGTTTTTACTACAAATAATTATAGGAAGATTGATGTAGGCACATCTTATGAGAGATGTCAGCAAATATACATACCATGATCAGTCATACTGGAGATATACCTATAATGCAAAGGAACAATATATAAATTGCAAACATTGACATGCCATCTTCAGTACCATAAACAACACAGCAAAGTGTGTATTTGGTGTTAAATGTGCAACACCATGTATATTTCATGACATTCAAAATGTAAATCAGCCTGGTGTACACATCATATGGATGTACATGTTACACTGCACCAATAACATTGTATGTAAGCATACTAGAAGCATGAATGAGTATGGGCATAATATGTGTATTGTGTTAGCATAAGGAACTACACAATGCTAAAATATTAGTGCTTTGTTACCCCAGTTGTATTCACATACACACAACTAAAGTAAAATTGAAGAGGGATTATATAACCTGTGCAACAATAACATACCGGTGCCACATCCCTTTGTGCACACAGCAGAGAGAAGAAAGGTGTGCAACCCATATTCATCTGTGTCCTACCAGAAGGGTATATAAAAAAACATTATTGTTAAGATAACATAATGTAAGTATAAAAGTAGAACTTGGAACATATATGTTTTCACTTACAAGAAAAAAATGAATTGATGAGATTCTGGCGTGACTGGCCACCACTGGCTGTTTGTTCATTTTCAGCAGCTACATGGGTGGGATGCTCGTCTACCACAGGCTCAGCTAGGTCTGACTGTACATTGTGCCTGAGTGCAACATTGTGCAAAATGCAACAGGCAATATCAGACACTTTTTGAGGCTTGTATAGAAGAGCCCCACCAGTTCTGTCCAGACACCTAAATCTGGTCTTGAGTAGGCCAAATGTCCTCTCTATAACAGATCTTGTAGATATATGGGCTGCATTGTACCTCTCCTCTGCTTCAGTTTGAGGGTTTAGCACCGGAGTCAAGAGCTACGGCCTAATTCCGTATCCTGAGTCACCTATAATGAATGTAGCACACATAAGCTGACATTAGTGATCAAATTGTACAATGCCAACATTCCTAAATAAAAAAGTGTTTTGTGTTATAACATGTAAATGTGTACTCACCCAGCAGCCAACCATGTTCAAAATGTCCCTCTTCGAACGCATGGAAGACTGAAGAGTTCCTCAGGATAGAGGAATCGTGACTGGAACCAGGGAATTTGGGTACCACATGCATTATCCTCATCGTCGCATCACATACCACCTGTACATTGAGTGAATGGTAGTGCTTACGATTGCGGTACACATGCTCACTCTGACTAGGTGCAATCAAAGCAACATGTGTGCAATCGATTGCACCCAGCACAGATGGTATCCCTGCTATATTATAAAAGCCAGTCCTGACTTCCAGCCACTCTGTCGCCTCTGTAGGAAAATGAATATAATTCCTAGCGCGTCTATTGAGTGCATAGAGAAACTGGGTCAAGGCCCGCGAGAATGTAGATTGCGAGACCCCGCCCACTATGCCCACAGTTGTCTGGTATGACGCGGAAGCAAGATAATGTAATGAGCACAGCATTTTAACAAGCCCAGGGACTGCACGACCTCTGGCTGTGAAAAAATCTAAATCTCCCCTTTACTCCTGATAAAGAGCTAAGATTGCTGCTGAACTCAAACGATAGCGACTTACAATCTCCTCCTCACTCATCCCATCTAACAGGGTTCTCTCCCTGTACAGACGCGGACGAGGCACAACTTGTCTCCTCTGTCTTCTCCTCTGATCTCCTGTCCCTCTCCCTGTCTCTGTCGTATCCGCGTGACTGTCCCTGTCACTGTCACTGTCCCTCGGTGTGTCCCTCCCTTGCCCTATATGATTGTCTTCATCATCAAGCATGTCATAGAAAAGAATGTTCCTCCGTCTCCTAAACAATCTCAACATTTTGAAATGAGTAGCTGTGAATGAGCAGGTAATGGGCGTCCTTTAAATAGGTATGTGATGATGTCAGGTGACATAGTAAAATGCAAGGTGTTACATTAACATAATAAAGTACTTCTGTGGCAAGCTGTGTGCAGTTCTTGTTATAAGTATTTGTTGTGTGTATTCTGCAGGGAATGATGATATTTGGCAATGATGTGACGTGAACCTTTGTAGAAACATTGCTTGCAAATAAATAGTTGCATGTGCAATGCATGTAACACTTGTGAACGCAACAGTCAGTCATGTAATTAGGCAAAAAGGCTGAGATTGACGTGGGAAAAGTTTTGTGTAACATGTGTAATTAGGCATGTTATTGTGACATGTTGACAACAATGAATAGTCGTGTGCATATGCATGCATTTCTGTAAGGAGGATAGTTGGTATAGAATGAGTTAACAAGGTGTCCCAATGCTGAATTACTGTACATGTGTGTATAAGTTAGGTTGAAGTGCTTGTAATGCTACGGTTACAATGTAAACATGCAATGTGATTGAGCGTCCAATAAGTGACGTCATGAAAATAGGGAGGACCCAAAACTAGATGTAAACATGAGAATTTAGATGTACATGAACGTTTAAAGATGCGTGTCACATTACAAGCATTGTGTAATGTAAAGGAACATGAATATACGGTGTATGTGTGACATGTGTGACATGTGTAACATCATGTAAATAATTGTCGCTCAGTTCATAAAAATGTGTGATATGATGTGAGGTTCTCCTTTAAGAGTTGAGTATAGTATTTTCCCTTGGCACATCATCACATGATGAGTAATGTGACCCGCAAATGCTGCAAACATGTAAAAGTATAATGTTATGCAAATAATACACGTCAGCTGTGACACAATGCAGGGAATGCCCCCACACTGTAATGCAAATGACGTTTGTATTGTGAGCAATGAAACGTAAACAGTACTATACTGTTATACGTCCCCGCTCCATTGACTCCATTGATGTACAGAAGTTTTTTTTTTCTAAGTGCCGTTGCGGCAGCCTTAGCGATCGTTCTCCCCTCCAAACTGCCAACTTTAGTTGGCGGGAGAAATTGGCCATAACATCTCAATTTCGTAGTGCCGATCAGCCCCGATAAGCTGTTTTTTTTTGTTGAATCCAGCCGATTTAAAAAAGTGGCGATCAGTGGCGAAAACAGGCTTATCGGCAGGCGAATGGCCATAACAAAATAATCGGCTCCGAAACCTGGCGAAATCAAGCACTTATCGGCGCTTACTGAATCTCAAACCCAATTTTGCCTATAAAATGGCGATAATTCCCTTATCAACGCTTACTGCATGAGGCCCTTAGGGTGGGGGTAAAGGGCTACATATAGTTTATTGAAGCACATTGTTTATGGAGATTTAAATTAGTACAACAATTAGTAATTTTGCCAGATTATTTATTCACATGCTATGTAACAAGCATCAAAGACCAGCAATAATAGGATTTGCAGCTTTCTGCTTTACCTAGTTTAGGCTGATCAAAGGGTCAATTTTGCCACCCATATACTGGCTGTGAAATAGATACATCCTCAAATAATCTAATTAGTCATGAATAATTTAGTTACTCTATTTTGTATTTCAAAGAGGCAACTAATCCATTGCAATGCCTTGAATTTCTAACTGCTTATAGCACAAGTCAGCAGACCCCATTCCTGAGGTTTCACAATTATTCAGGGAACTTATCCATACCCCCAGGAGTCTGTCTTGGGACCTCTTCTCTTTTCTCTTCACAGACTTGCTCTGGGTTGCCTTATCACATCTCTTGGGTTCAAATTTCATCTCTACAGTATGCTGATGACACACATTTATTTAAAAAAATTTAATTGTTTTTTTTATTGGGTTTACAAGCATTAAACGACAACATTGCAACATTACAATACAGAAAAAAAAATTAAGATACACTGAAAAACATACTTTTTACACAAAATTATTTTTAGTGTTGCTCATCATACTTAGAATTTCAAAATTCAACACATTAACACAAATAATAATAAAAAGAAAAAAACAGATAATAGCATTTTCAAAGATTAACATCAAAGCTATCACCATCACACCTAACAGAATCTGGCATGAGTCCCCATTTACTATCTCCCTCATCAACCCTGTACTATCATATTTCCTCAAGGGCGAAATTATCTGTGACCCATCGCAATCTGTCTGAGGAGACCCCAAGAGGTGTGCTCAAATGTCTGTATGATTGAATCCCTATCTTGTTGTGAAATAGTATCAATAAACTTGTCCCATTTTTTTGAAAAATAAATTCTCGGTTCTTAGTTCTTTATTTGTCTCAGCTTCTAATTTGTCCATCATCATCAATTTATTCAGATAATCATTTAAAATATCTAAAGTGGGGGGTTCAGGCTCTATCCATTTCACCATCACAGTTTTCCTTGCTGCAAGAAAGACCATCTCTACTAGCCTTGGGACATTGGTCCTTACATTGACCTCTTTCCAACTTTCCATGTTTCCAAAAAGTAAGGCAAGGGCACTTTATTGTAGTTACCCCAATAAATTCTTGTATATACTGCAGAACCTTATCCCAAAAATCCAAAATAACCAGACAAAACAAATTTACTTTTAAACCCCTGACCTTACACCTGCTGTACACACCAAAGTTCCCAAATGTCTCCATGCTACATCATTCTGGATGGCCCTCCGCCGACTCAAACTTAACATGTCAAAGAGATACTGTAGCTTCTCATACATCCCCTCAGGCCTGGCCCTACTGTCCCCTCCTACATTACGTTATGAAACACTATCATACACCCAGTATCACAAGTATGCTGCCTCAGGGTCAAATTTGACCCCTCCCTGACATTCTTCTCTCACATTCAAAATGTAGCTAAAACCTGTCATTTTTACCTCCGTAACTGTAACGCGTAGCTCACCACAAACAAAGCGCGACCGCGGTGCTGTGGTAGGGAATTGGTTAACGCTGACCCACAACCACGCAGGCGCACCTAGGTTGTAGAGTAGTTGTTCAAGCCAGGTCAGGATTACAGATAGGAGAATGGTTAAGGTACTTGCCAGGTTCAGGAGCAGAGAGTATCGGATTGTCGGGGTACGTAGCCAGTTTCAGGATAGGAGAGTGTCAGATCGTTGGAGTACTTAGCCAAGGTAAGGACTGGAGACAGGAGAATGGTCGTAAAAGCTGGATCAGGAGTGGAGAGAAGCGGAGTCCAAGGTACTAGCAGGGTTCAGGCAACAAGAGGTTAACAGGCAGGCAAGGCAAGGCAAGGTCTCAGGCACAAGAATGCATTAAGGCACGGCGTTACACTGACTATACTCAGCAAGGAATGAGAGCAGACTGGGGTATATATAGGAGGAGCCTCCAATAGCCAGCCAGGGCGGAACCAGGAAGTAAGTGCCGATAGGCTGCTGGTGCACACAGGTGTGCCCTATGATGCAGCCTAATCAGGGATGAGGGAGGAACTGCTCGTGAGCCGTCCCGCGCACGTCACGGAGGCCAGGGGGCGGAGCTTGGACGTGCATCACTCCCACGCCAATTCTTAGGGCAAGAGGGGGTGGGACCAATCGCACGCCAACCCACACGTGTCACGAAAGTCAGGGGGTGGAGCCGAGAACGCGCGTCATTCCCACGGCGATCCTGACTTTTACCAGAGCGGTTGCGGGGCTTGAATCGCGCATCGGGATGAAGGCTGGCTGAACACACCCATCTTGCGTCAGAGAGGGAGGTGGGATCCGAATCCGTGGGCGGGGGATGAGAACGCGCAAGGTCCGCGTGCATGCGTGTACTGGGACCACGAAACCGCGCATCATGAGTGTCCGTCACGGAAGGCTTGTTGGGGTGAGGAGACGTCTGCGACCGCCAGGATGGCGAATCCTCACAGTACCCCCCTTTAGGAGCGACCTCCGGGCGACTCCACAATGGTTTCTCCGGAAATTTGGCATGGAACATACGGACCAGTTTGGCTGGGTGAACCCGGTGACTCGGAATCTAGGATCTCTCTTCCGGGCCAAAACCTCTCCAATGCACCAGATAGTGTAGCGAACCTCTGGAGATCGTAGAGTCAAGGATAGATTGGATCTCGTATTCAGGTTGTCCTTGAACCATGAGGCGAGGTGGGGGCCACCGAAACTGAAAAGGCATTCTGGACCACCAGTTTGAGAAGAGAAACGTGAAATACAGAGGGAATCTTCATGGAAGGCGGAAGAGCGAGACGGTACGCCACCGGATTGATCCTTTCGGAAATAGCAAAGGGTCTAAGAAATCTAGGTGCGATCTTCATAGAGGGTACCTTCAGCCTGATGTTCCTGGATGACAACCAGACCTTGTCGCCAGGTTTAAGGTCTAGAGCAGGTCTGCGGTGGCGATCTGCCTGATTCTTTTGCCTATTGACTGCTTGCCTGATGTTGACCTGAATCTTTTTCCACAGGTCTTGTAAGGTTTTTATCCTGTCATTCGCTGCTGAGAATCCTGAGGAAGGTAAAACAAGAGGAAGAGTGGAAGGGTTGAAACCGTAATTTACGATGAACGGCGACTCCAGGGTAGAGCTGCTTAGTACGTTATTGTGGGCGAATTCTGCCCAAGGTAAGAGTTCCGCCCAGTCATCTTGGGAATCCAACGTAAAGCAACGTAGATACTGTTCAAGGGACTGGTTGGTCCTCTCCATTTGACCATTGGTCTGTGGGTGGTATCCTGATGAGAAATGGAGGGCGATACCTAGCTGGAGACAAAACGAGCACCAGAAACGAGAAATGAATTACGATCCTCTATCTGAAACTATTTCCAAGGGTACTCCATGTAACCGAAAAATCTCCCTGATAAAGATGTCAGCTAATCTGGGAGAGTTGGGTAGGCCCATGAGTGGTATGAAATGAGCCTGCTTCGAAAAACGGTCTACTACTACAAGAATCGTGTTCATACCCTTGGAACTAGGCTAGTCCACAGTGAAATCCATAGACAAATGTGTCCATGGTCAATTTGGAACAGATAGAGGTTGAAGGAGACCTGCAGGAGGTATCCTGGGAGTTTTAGTCCTGGCACACGTAGGGCATGCAGCTACAATTTTTTGAATGTCCTCTTGCATTCCTGGCCACCAAAAGGTGTGAGAGATGAGGTCCAAGGTCCTTTTGGTGCCGGGATGGCCTGCAGATTTGGACGAATGACTCCATTTTGAGGACCTTCTTACGGTGTAGGGGTGACGTGAAGAGACGGTCCTGTAGAGGCGAGATGCCAGGTGGGATGTGGCTTTGTTGGCGGACAATGTCCTTGAGTGCTCCAAATGATGTGGTCCAAATTATGTGGTCGAGAGAATACATTTGGGCGGTAAGATGGGTTTTTGCTAATCCTCAGTCTTGTCGTCCAGGGAGAATTGTCGAGAAAGAGCATCAGCTTTAATGTTCTTGGATCCGGGAAGGTAGGAAATTATGAAATTAAACCTGGAGAAATCTGGCTTGACGGGCTCCCAGGCGGCGTGCGCCTTCAATGCGCAAGTTCTTATGATCCGTGAGGATGGTTATTGGATCTTCAGTGCCCTCAAGCAGGTGTCTCCATTCTTCGAGAGCTAGCTTCATGGCCAAGAGTTCCCAATTCCCGACTTCATAGTTGCATTGGGCCGGAGAATGTTTTTTTGAAAAAAATGCACAAGGATGCAACATGGACAGGGTATTCTTCCTTTGGGACAGAACGGCGCCTAAGCCCACATCAGAGGCGTCGACCTCAAGGGTTAAAAGAAGTTTGGGATCAGGATGGATGAGAATGGGGGCAAATACAAAGGCTTTTTTGAGACGGGCGAAAGACTGGAGAGCAGCAACAGACCAAGAAGGAGGCACTAGAGAAGATTTTTTTTGGATAAACCTACGGTAATAGTTTGAGAATCCAAGGAAGCTTTCAGGGTGGTAGGTTGTGGCCAATCTAGGACAGCTTTGACCTTGGCGGGATCCATGTAGAGGCCGGTATCAGAAATGATGTAGCCCAGAAAAATGGTGGATGTTTGATGAAAATTAAATTTTTCCACCTTAGCAAAAAGTTTGTTCTGGCGTAAGCGAAGGAGCACCTGTTTCACATGAGAGTTGTGTTCCTACCTGGATTTGGAGAAAATTAGAATGTCATCAAGATAAATGATTACAAAAGAGTTGAGGAGATCTCTGAAAACTTCATTTACGAAATTCTGAAACACGGCTGGGGCATTGCACAGACCAAAAGGCATTACCAAGTACTCATAATGTCCATCTCTGGTGTTGAAAGCCGTCTTCCATTCATCACCCTGACGGATCCTGACCAGATTATAGGCACCTCGTAAACTTCGAAAAGATATTAGCTACTTGTAATCGATCAAACAGTTCATTAATGAGGGGCAAGGGCTAGCGTTTTTTTACGGTGATTTTGTTAAGGGACCAGTAGTCTATGCAAGGGCGAAAGGTCCCATCCTTCTTCTTCACAAAGAAACATCCTGCGCCCGCAGGAGATGTGGATTTATGAATAAACCCCTTCTGTAAGTTCTCCGCAATATACTCTTTCATTGCCTTAGTCTCAGGCATAGACAATGGATAGGAAGTACCACTGGAGGGTGTAGAGCCTGGAAGCAGATCGATGGGACAATCGAACAGGCAGTGAGGGGGAAGCACCTCCGATCTGACCTTATTGAAGACGTTCCGAAACTCAGCGTAATCATGTGGCAATTGTACCTTCTGCTTCTCCTTCTCCTCTGACACGTTAGTACCTCCGATACAACTTGTTGCCAGAATGCAGTTCTGATGGCAAAGGGCACTCCATTGGATGGGTTCCTTGTTGAGCCAATCAACCCGAGGGTTGTGAATCTGTAGCCAGGGTAGCACGAGGATCACGCTGATGAAGGAGTATGGATAACATTGAGTTGGATATTTTCCAGATGTGTGTCTTGCACTTTGAGTTGAAGCACCTCTGTTTCCAAGGATATGAATGCTGGTTGCAGAGGTCTTCCGTCTATGGCTTCAAGAGCGATGGGCTTTTTTCTGTGCCTGAGAGGAACCAGATGGCGTTCTGTGAAGGTTTGATCTATGAAGTTCCCTCCGGC
The DNA here is from genome assembly GCF_040206685.1 of Ascaphus truei. Taxonomy (NCBI): domain Eukaryota; kingdom Metazoa; phylum Chordata; class Amphibia; order Anura; family Ascaphidae; genus Ascaphus; species Ascaphus truei. Next base: position 351,091,234 of record NC_134484.1, read on the forward strand.
ACCTGAATCGATGAAAGCAAGTGTAGATACTTGAAAGCCCTCCCCAAAGAGTGTAATGGGGACAAGAATGCAAGATGGGTTGTCAGTAGAAATAGGGGAGAGAAAAAGCATTCCCAATGAGACTCCCCCAGAACTCATGGGAACTTTGCGTTTCCTGACTTTTGGGGACAAAAAGAGGCAAAATGTCCAGAAACACCGCAGTAAAGACATAGGCCAGCCTTTTTGATGATTTGGAAAGGCTAGTACCCCTTAATTGAATAGGTTCGGACTTATCCGGGGTAGAAACCTCAGGGGAGCTCACCTGACCAGGACTGATCCGGGCTGGGATGGTACGATGGTGAACCTTCTCTGAACGTCTCTCCAGGAGGCGACGATTCACCTTGATACAGACAGGAATGAGCTCCTCCAAATCGGTGGGATGTTCGTAGGCTGCCAATTCGTCCTTCAAGGTTTCCGATAAACCTTGCCAAAAGGCTGCGGCCAGGGCTACGTCATTCCAGTAGGTCTCGGCAGCTACTGTATAGTTCTAAACTCTAGAGCGTATTTGACGACTGAACTGCGTTGGGAAACATGAAAAAGTGCAGAGGAAGCACATACCTTACATACCGGGTTTATCAAACACTTTCCGGTATTCCCGGGCAAAGGCTCCGATATCCTGTGTGAGGTCGGATCTTCGTTCACAGATGGGAGATGCCCAGACAAGAGCGTCATCTACAAGGAGAGAAAAAATGTACGTCACCTTGGCGCGGGGTGCCGTAAATCGTGAAGTATTCATTTCAAATTGTATAAAGCATTGATTCATAAAACCCCGACAGTCATGAGGATCGCCCCCTTAACGGTTGGAGGTAGGTAAGCGAGATTCTTGAGAGAGAGGCAAAGGTGGAATAGTGGGAGTATCAGAAACAGCAGGCACAAGAGGGGGATGCGGTACCTGTAAAGCACGAGAAAGGGTGCGAAAATCCTCCTGAAGGGAGAGCATGGTTTGCTCGCTACCCACAATCTTTTCCTCTAAGGTAGTTAGGTAGCTTGCGTGTGTGCTCAGGACTCTTCCTACCTCAGCGGGGTCGAAGTTTGCGTAGCTCATCACAAATAAAGCGCGACCGCGGTGCTGAGGTAGGGAATTAGTTAACGCCGACCCACAGCCACGCGGGCGCGCCTAGGATGTAGAGGAGTCGTTCAAGCCAGGTCAGGATTACAGATAGGAGAATGGTTAAGGTACTTGCCAGGTTCAGGAGCAGAGAGTATCGGATTGTCGGGGTTCGTAGCCAGGTTCAGGATAGGAGAGTGTCAGATCGTTGGAGTACTTAGCCAAGGTCAGGACTGGAGACAGGAGAATGGTCGTACAAGCCGGATCAGGAGTGGAGAGAAGCGGAGTCCAAGGTACTAGCAGGGTTCAGACAACAAGAGGTTAACAGGCAGGCAAGGCAAGGTCTCAGGAACAAGAATGCATTAAGGCACGGCGTCACACTGACTATGCTCAGCAAGGAATGAGAGCAGACTGAAGGTATATATAGGAGGAGCCTCCAATAGCCAGCCAGGTCGGAACCAGGAAGTAAGTGCTGATAGGCTGCTGGTGCACACAGGTGTGCCCTATGATGCAGCCTAATTGGGGATGAAAAAGGAACTGCTTGCGTGCCGTCCCGCGCGCGTCACGGAGGCCAGGGGGCGGAGCTTGGAGCGTGCGTCACTCTCACGCCGATTTATGGGGCAAGAGGGGGCGGGACCAATCACGCGCGGGTCACGGAGGTTAGGGGGCGGAGTCGAGAATGCGCGTCATTCCCATGGCGATCCTGACTTTCACCAGAGTGGGGCCGGGGCTTGAATCGCGCGTCAGCAGGAAGGCTGGCCGAACGCACCCGTCGTGCGTCAGAGAGGGAGGCGGGATCCGAATCCATGGGTGGGGGGTCAGAACGCGCAAGGTCCGTGCGCGCGCGTGTACTGGGACCAGGAATCCGCGCATCCTGAGTGTCCGTCACGGAAGGCTTGTTGAGGTGAGGAGATGGTCTGCGACCGCCAGGATGGCGAATCCTCACAGTAACATTGCAAAGATATGTCCTTTCGTCCGTCCCTCTACTGCTGAACTCTAACACAGGCCCTCATTCTTTCCCGTCTTGACTATTGTAACCTTTACTGTTTGGCCTTCCTGCCTCTCACCTGTTTCCCCTACAATCTATCTAAACGCTGCTGCTAGAATCACTTTACTCTCTCCTAAATCTGTCTCAGAGTCTCTCCTGCTGAAATCCCTAATCCTGTATCACACACAAAATTCTCCTCCTAACTTTTAAGGCTATACATGCTTCTAGTGATAGCAGAAAATCCCTTGGCGCTCTCTAAGACTGAATCATGCTTCAGCCCCTCCTTACATCTCAGCCCTAATTTCTCACTATACATCTGCACCGCAGGCCTGTTCTTAGGCATACCACAGGTAAGGCACCGCCTACAGGCAGCATGTGCCAGGAAAGAGGGGAAGAGGGAAAGAGGGAAAATGTAGCAGCACTGCTGCTTTCCTTTTTCTTTAAATATGTGGCATTGAAGCAGGAAGTGTATATATATATATTTTTTTATTTTTTATTTTTTTTCACTTGTCCATGGGACAATAATTACATATACAGTGTAGGTGCCTGCAAAATTTGGTTATGCCTTCACGTGGCTTGCTTTGGCCAAGAGGTTTAACAGAATAACACTTATTCTTGAGATCACTATTTTATTTTAGCCTAATTGGTAGGAGCGCAGGAATCGTTAATTTTGTTTTTCTATATGTAAGGCCTATCTTTTTACCAGTATGTATGTATATATATATATATAGGGAGGAAAATTCAGTAGCGCCACTTGTGAAACAAAAATTGTATAAAATAATATGAATTA